>NC_089744.1:6302500-6327500 GCF_040412425.1 Macrobrachium rosenbergii
CGGGGTCAGGAAAAGGGGTTTGGGACTAGCAACCCCATCCCTAGAAAACGGTGTGGGGATACCTCTTCCCATAACTCTTTCATGCCACCTACCCAAAACTATCGAGGCCTTCCTTTCCTCCTCCCTCCTACAACTTCTGATTTATAGACTCTTCTCAACCAAACTCCTTAGTGTCCACTCTTTATGCAAGACGAAACCATCTAAAACAGAAAATACCGATCGATCCTTCCACCTACGCTCACCTTTTGACCATTTCTCTTCATCTCTTCAGGTCATCTCAGCAACTTAACACTTTTCTTTCATTCACATAAAAGGCATACAATTCACTCATGTAAAGGGGAGTTTTCTCAACAAGATTATGTGTATATTCCAACTTTGCCTACCATGGACAAGTCAGGTTTCTTTCTAATCTTTTGCATCCACCACTCCATGGTTTTCCTTCACTTGTTCTGTTACTCAGTTTCCATTGCCATCATAACCTTTCAATTGCTCCTTCCTGGTACAAACACTTTTAAACTCTCTTTTTCTAGTTTTTGCACTTTCTCTTCTCTTTCCCTAATCAGTAATGTAACACCAGCAAACATCAGTCATTTCAACCTAATTCACGAATAATTTTTTTTTTCTTCTCACAACTTTGCATCTACCGTCCTTTGTATGAGTTCTCGTGCATTTCCTTCCTTGAAAATACGAAAAGGCCTGGGAGACAAAATACACCTCTCAAACACAAAAGGCCTGGGAGACATAATACACCTCTCAGACACACTTTTACCCAGATAAACCACTCTCCCATAAGAACTTTAAATCAGTGTGAATAGCATATCTCCCATACCACCTATTCTCAACATTATCCACACTGCCTTTCTTTCGATTCCATTATAAGTTTTGTCTGTTCTACGTATGCTACATACAGGGTTTTTCCTTTAATTTTATAACCATCCTACGTTCTTCGCATCAGCCCTGCTGTCATTTGTCATACATTGTTAATAAAAATCCTACCGTGTACAATACCTGATACGCATAGAACTGTTATGCACTTATAATTCTTATGTTAGTCCCACCATCTTTAACTTTATACAGTCGAGCAGTTTATCCTCTCCCCATTCCTTAATTAAGAAACTTTCCCACTTCCAAAAATATCTTACGAACCCTGGCCACCCATTAGTTTACGCTGTCACCACTGTACCTCAACATCTCCCTTGTAATCGCATAAAAATCTTGCGTCTTTCCACTATTCAACCTCTTAATTGGCCTCTTTATGTCAACATTTACTTCCACAGTCGTTCTCAATCCTATATTAAACCCTTCTCTTCATGCGTCATTTAGCTCTGCCTCTATTTTTACCCTACCTGTGACACAAAACTCCCAAGTTCTTACTCTAACGACCAAGCACTGCGTTCATTCAGATAACATCTGTCGAATTCCTTCTTTTACTTCGAGATCCATTTGTTAATTAACCTTTCTCTCCTCATTTGCTTCCTTAACAACTACTTGTAACTCTCCCTACAGTTCTTTCCACTTTCTCCCCTCCATTTTCATTGCGAGTCTTCTTTTTATAATTACTTTCTTTTGGACTATCTTCCTGTTGTAAGCCTTCATATGATCTCTTTTATCATGCAAATAGCCCTCTGACAATCTTTTTCGTTCACGAAATCCTCTATATCCTATTCTCACTTAATGTATTTACTCCCTTTGTCTACTTCCCTTTAACACAAGTAATTATTGCCGCCACCTTTTACCTCATAACGAACTTTTAAGAGTTCTAGTCTATATATATATATATATATATATATATATATATATATATATATATATATATATATATATTAGCTGACCAACCCGGCGCTGCCCGGAAAAACTCTGAATGCCAACCGATAAATATCTCTCTCTCTCTCTCTCTCTCTCTCTCTCTCTCTCTCTCTCTCTCTCTCTCTCTCCTCCCAGCACTCCTCTACTCTCTCTCACTTCCTCTCCCTTTCCTGTTAAGACAGCTGCTTCAGCTACATTGCCCAGCACTTTTGACATTTCATATTTCACCCTTTCTCACCCCCAATTCCTATCGGTGCTGAACTTGGACTTAAAGGGCATGGGGAGTGTCACTATTCATCTCAGCAACCTCAAAAACTATGGATAATACACTAATATCTGCCATTTTCAGTTATTTTTACATGCCACCCCCTTTGGTTAAGTTAAGTATACCTTAGTTTTACCAGACCACTGAGCTGATTAACAGCTCTCCTAGGGCTGGCCCGAAGGATTAGACTTTTTACGTGGCTAAGAACCAATTGGTTACTTAGCAACGGGACCTACAGTTTATTATGGAATCCGAACCACATTACAGCAAAAAATGAATTTCTATCACCAGAAATAAATTCCTTTAACTCTTCATCAGCCAGCCGTGGGAATTGAACTCCGGCCCATCAAGTGACAGTCCGAAGCTCTACCGACTCACCCAACGAAGGGCTCACCCCCTTTGGTGCCAGTGATGTCTTACCCCAACAGTATTCTTTCCCAGATAGTAAGTGATATGTATACCAAGTTTGGTTGAAATTGCTGTGTTTTAGATTTATGCTGGAAAACATACACACACACATGCACATATACATACATACATACATACATCCATTTATATAATATATATATATATATATATATATATATATATATATATATATATATATATATATATATATATATATATATAAATTTTAAGAATTCCTGCTCTCTCTCTCTCTCTCTCTCTCTCTCTCTCTCTCTCTCTCTCTCTCTCTCTCTCTCTCTCTCTCTATATATATATATATATATATATATATATATATATATATATATATATATATATATATTCTAAAATCCTTCATGCTAGAGGAAAATGTTCCCATTAGAATTTAGAACACGGAAGAGCAAATTACGGTCATTTAAGGGTAATCTTTTTATTCCTTATTTTTAAAAATGCAAAATCATGAAAGCAACGGTTCTGGACTTTTTCAGTCTCACCCCTCCTTGTTCCCACTCGCCGATTTGCTAACCTAAATTCTTGAATCACTGACAATGTCCATATATCTTTTTTCTTGCTTTATGGATTCCTTCTGTGTGTGTTTTTCTGAAAATTCGCAGTGGTAGTATATAAAGGAAAATCGGATTGAAGGATGACATTTTTCTTGGTTGTAAGAATGAAGTTCCAGTCATATATAGTTTATGCCTATTTATTTATGATGTTGTCCGTAATGACTAGAGCATTTTGTGAACAAATATAGAGGAAACATTTTAAAACAGCAATTAGCGTAATTCTCAGTAAAGATCAGAATCCACTTAATCCTAGGCTGTCTCACAACGATGCTTTTTCCCAGGAAGGGAACAGACTTCAAGTGAGAACGTGAGGGTTAGGTTGCAACCCAGCTGGTGTCAGTTATCCCTTCTGGCTGCCTGACGTTCCCCAAAAATACTCCGGAATAAAAGTTTTGTGGTTTCAACGGATGCCGCAACGAAAATATTTTCCTAACCGGAGCTTATGTTGTGCACAAGCAAAGATACGTAATACATAATGCCGTATTGTTTGGTTTGCTTGCATTTCTCTCTCTCTCTCTCTCTCTCTCTCTCTCTCTCTCTCCCTCTCTCTCTCTCTCTCTCCCTCTCTCTCTCTCTCTCTCTCTCTCTCTCTCTCTCTCTCTCTCTCTCTCTCTCATGCTTAGCGTACAAAAGAGGACCTAGATATTTTCGGTCAACGTGTTCCTTACCTAATGTCCTTATTGGGCATACTAATTAACAGAAAAAATGAAATAAAATAAGACTGGAAATGACGAATAATAGTTATACATGGGTCTAACAACTCTCTATAAAATGGTTCATGTAGGGAAGATATGATTTTGTGATTTGTGCCATGAGAAATTCATAGCAGTTCTAACTAATGCTATAATAAAAGGAAGCCAGTGAAATATAGCCACAGAATTCCACGCAGTTTCAAATATAAAATAAATAATGCGACAACGAAGTCTAGCAATACTAACGGACCGAAGGATAACTAATGTCTGTTGGTCAAGATCGACAATAAATTCAAGATTATTCTTAGGAGTCGTGACTTTACAGTAGGCTCTCCGCTTTTCTCAAGCCGTTGGCATACAAGAGCCGCATCGTGCTACCTGTAGTTCTCCCCTCAAATTATTCCAATAGGGATGATTTAAGAAAACTTACGACAATCTTTAGGTGACCTAAAAACGCGTTATTTATGAAGGAAAATATGACTTCCGGAGTAAATTTTATAATTTGACATAAATATAAAAAAGACACAGGCTGACAAGAAGAGAGACAAAAAATTTGTAGAGACTACAGAATCCTTTAATTTTACAGCCTCGATATGCCAGATTTGAAATTTATGATAAAAAATTTTAAAATGATTCATGGGCAACAGATTCTTGGTGTATTTGCTAGGGTCAAAGTTGATGTTAGCGCCTGAACTATTAGTGTTTTTCTCTCTCTCTCTCTCTCTCTCTCTCTCTCTCTCTCTCTCTCTCTCTCTCTCTCTCTGTGAGGGACCTAATATTCCTCCTTCCCCATTTTATTCAACGACGTTTTCGTGCTTACATCTAAGATCATCTAATATCCAGGATGTGAGCACGTCTGCGATTTAAATGATTGGGGGCTTAATAATTTTTTTTTCTCAGGACTGATAATTCCGTCTCACATTTTGCGATCTAAAGAATCTTTTCATCTAAGTCTAGAGCATAAGTCTCTGTTCACCTGAATGCTTTATTACAAAAAAATATTCCCGGAAAAAGTTAAGGGTTTCTTTCTTACCCTTAATAAAGCTAGACTGCCGTTTCCTATGACGGGGTATCGATGCTGAAAAGTCCGCAGCCGGGAAAAATTACAAGAAGAATCAACGGCACGGTTAGCAGACGCTAGCAACAATTTCTGTCTTTTTTTTTTTTTTTTTACATGGGGAGGCCACCGAAAACCTTCACTCCCATGTTTTTCTTGAAATACTTTCAGCACGCAAACAGATAACTTTAACAACCTGGAAATCCTCGTCAGAGAGAAAATATCTGTAAATCATCCCGGACAGCATTAGGGCGAAATCCACTGAAAAATATGTTGTGAAATACTTTTTCCCTAAATCTCCGAAATTAAAGGCCAAATTATTTTCTTCGGAATTATCGACTATCATGCAACTAACCAAAACGATTACACCCTCTGCATTACCTGTCAAAAATGAATGAGTATGAATAACTCATAAGTGATTACCTACAAAGAAGTCGGATACAATTTCATTCTCTCTCTCTCTCTCTCTCTCTCTCTCTCTCTCTCTCTCTCTCTCTCTCTTTCTCTCCTTGTCTTATAATCATTATAATCATACATTCCTACTCTATCGGGCTGCCTTTGAAAATATCCCACACGTGTCCGTGATCAATGCGGTACATTACTACAACCTCGTTAAATGATCATTAACGACGCTCTGCTTAATTCGGTCCGCTTCGTCATCACGCAAGTAGGAAAATAAGAGACCTTTAGGAGATCTTGCTCCGTTGCCGGTTAAATCACACTTGGTTTCCTGAACTTAATGGAGTCGTGATGGTCAATTAGTCGTCAGCTCTTCTCCTCCTCTCCCCGGCTGCTTCTCGTTCCCTTAATCGTCTGCTTTAAGGAGGCAGCGATTCGTGGAAACAGATATTTGGGGAGCGTCGTGATCAGTGGGGTTATCGAATCGTTTCCAGAGAATTTTTTGCATGGGGAAATGTTGTTCCATTCCATATTCTTTGTTACTGTTTACCCTCCTCTGATGTGTATGAATTCCCTTTACAGTATTGTCACTACAGTCATAATGATTTTCGTATAGTTTGTGATATATCGAGAAAAGTGGAAAAGTACGTATATATCATAATACTACAGATTTTTCAATAACAATAACCAAGCATACCAGTGCATAAATGTTCGCCAGTAACGATTGCTTGTGTGTAACCAAATCTTGTTTCGTGTACAACCACACAGGTCCGAATTATATGCCACAACCAATCTCCTATGGCGCAACAGATAATGATTTTAGGTATTTCTATTTTGACATTACTCAAATCATATAAATATGATCGACGGGGATGTAAATTACCATTTTTATAATATACAGTATACATATAATAACCAGTTTATATTTTTACCACCAATGACACCACCCCAACCATGATTTATAGGGTAAACTAAGTGTCACCTGGGCTCCTATGGGTATATATACCAGAAGACTTGGAAGGCCCAGACCTACTTGGATGAGAGTCACGAGAACGGAGAGTGGCTGGAGAAGGGTGGAGAATTGTGGAAGGCAACGTAAAAAAAAAAAAAAATATGAGTGGCGGAGTTACACAGAGGCCTCTTGTAATATATGTCTTTCTCTCTCTCTCTCTCTCTCTCTCTCTCTCTCTCTCTCTCTCTCTATATATATATATATATATATATATATATATATATATATATATATATATATATATATATATATATATATATATATATATATATATATATATATATATATATATATATATATATATATATATATATATATATATATATACAACCAGTCCTAACCATCCGCAAATTGCAATTGCGACTGGATACAATTGACAGGATAAAAACACAAAAAAAAACGGTAATGCGCTAACAGTTCCGTCCTAAAGACTAACAGGGAACCGGATAACAGCACCAACTCAATGTTTCGGTGATATTCAGCCCAAGAGGAAAAACGGGGTATAATACGGAAAGCACACATACTAACACATACACACACATACATACATACATACACACATACATACATATATATATATATATATATATATATATATATATATATATATATATATATATATATATATATATATATATATATATATATATATATATATACTGTATATATATATATATGGTGTGTGTGTATGCTTATAGGCTACATCTCCTCAGGTACTTCTTTCTTTTTGTTTTCCTGTGGCCTTACTTTTACATATATATATATATATATATATATATATATATATATATATATATATATATATATATATATATATATATATATATATACACATATACATACATACATACATACTGCATTCAAATGTTCCTCTTTTACGCCTGATAAATGCTTTTTAGTACTGTATCATCATTAATTCACCATTAATGACATTCGGCTCATTCCCAGTTACACCAGAAAGAAAGTACGAAAATTACGGACCAGATCTCGGTCTGTTGCCTGTTAAATCACACTTGGCTTCCTAGAGTAAATTGAGTCGTAATAGGTAATTATTCCTCAACTCTCTCCTTTCCCTTCCTATTTCAGACATCGAAATCGTCTGCTTTAATTGACAACGGTTCTTCGAAATAAATATGACTGAATATTAGTGATGAGCATATAAAATCTTAGATACATATAGAAGGGAATTTAGGGTGTGATGAATATAGTTATTTTAGTTATTTCAAGTGCACAGAATATTTATCACTATTTTATTGGGAAATACATTGCTCAGTAGTATTCTAGAAGGGGCAAAGAAGCCAGAGACATGCTAGATAATGAAACGCTGTGTTTAGCAGAGAGAATAATTAATGGCAAATCTAAATATGGAATGTCTGAGTTCTTTGGAATTTTTACGACTGCTGTTAATCACATAGGAGCTCGCCTAACTCTTTTAAAAACGAATTTTCCCCTTGGAATGATCTAGCACCACGAAAGCGTTTGTGTTGTGCTTAAAACATGTAAGGCATCTGCGTCTTTGTGCCAATTATAATTGCTGAAGGGATGTTGATTAAGCAGTATGGGTTATAATGCAACTCAAGTTACCAGGAATAAAAATGGAAATTCCATTTAGATTCAACAGCTAATGAATAGAAGGTAGTCTTAAAAATTGATCAATGAATCTGCATTATTTGTTTAGTATAAAATTTTGAAAAAACATGGAAATATTTCCTATTTCTTATGTAAGAAAGGAATAGTTCTTTGGTACAGTAATTAATACGTTAATTATTGATGCTGTTTCATAAAATAAATATATATATATAGATTAGCTAGTAGCAATGTCAAGTCGGAAAATCAACTTACTGGCAAACAACAGACGAATTCCACTTATCACTATCCTTAGCAGGAGCACAAACATCTTTTTCCTAATCGATAACATAGTTTTGACCGAAGGGCAACTGGCAGTAGGCAAATAAACAGCGCTTAACACTACTTTCTAGTAGTCTTTGCTATTTCTTACATATTCTTACCATGACGTTTCCCCTTTCATAACCTGCAGTCTCTGTAAATGTATGATATTTAGGGCAAAAGCCCAGGCACTGGGACCAAGAAGGCCATTCAGCGCCATAATGAAGAGAAAATAAATTTAAGGTAAATGAATTTATGAATCAATGAAGGAAATGATAAATAAATAAAATGAAGTGATGTGACCAATAAATAAAGATATGAAGTTCAATGAATGATGTGATATACTGTATATATGATAAAAAAATTTAATGTCATTAAAATTCTGTGCGTTGTAATAAATATATTAGGAAAAAAAATTAAATATCGCTGCAAAAAATTTTTATACACTTTAAAAAAGAGATGATAGCAGAAATATCTGGTTCTCCGAAATATCCTACGGGATAAAAGGAATTCCCCTTCAATATGCTTTTAGACCTACTATTATCTGATACTAAAACAAGGTCTTGGAAACCTAACATAGCCCTCCTCCATTCTCTTCTCCTCGGCCGAATGGTGAAACACTACGTCCGGTTTTTGAGTTTGCCAAAATGGCTTGAATATTCATAATCCCAGATAGAATACCTCTCGACCGCACAAGAATGTAACATGAATCTCTCGCTTTCCTCTTCCTCTTTTTCCTCGTATCCCCCCATCTTCTTTCATGATGCGAAATATTGGACGTGAGAAACTGAGAATGATGTTGACATATTAAGAAAATGGAATTGCAGTTCAAGTCTGATGCATACTAAGAAAATTCGCAGGGTTTTGGAATACGGTAGCTGTTTAATAATGGCGTTTACGATGAGAAATTCGTTGTGGTCTCCACTGGCTTGTGATACTCCTATATACTGTATACGCAACACACACAAACACACACACGCGCGCGCGCGCATACATATATTTTATATATGTGTGTGAGTATGTGTATGTGTGTTGCATAAAATGTGTGTGTGTGTGTGTGTGTGTGAGAGAGAGAGAGAGAGAGAGAGAGAGAGAGAGAGAGAGAGAGAGAGAGAGAGAGAGAGAGATAATGGTCTAGCAGACTTGCCCGAAATGTGCCACCAACAAAAGGGGCAGTTCGTTCTGCAGCTACCCGCTGAAGGAGAAATGAATTGACCTAAGAGATGAATTAGATAACTGGTTGTTCGTCGACTGCAGTGATGCTTAGGCATATGCTGGAACTTTGCCCTGCTTACCACAGGGGCCGCCTGGCACAAATTTCCAACTGGAAGGTGACGACGAAAGGAGAAAAAATTTAGGGGGCTTGTTGTATTGTGGCCTGGGTCCAATCTGGTGACTAAGACCTCCTCTTCCATCGTATAGACAAAAATACCATTAAAATAAATCTTTAGTTGAGATCAGCTGTCGTCATAACGGAAGATACCCGAAAAGGAGGACCAAGAAGCGGAGAAACAAAAAAACAAATTTCAGACCATATGGTGGTAACTGAAAGGAATATTGCGAAATATATAAAAAGTAGAGACGGTAATAATGAAACGGCAAAACAGGCGAGTTGATATAATGAAAATGATATGTTGAATTACTCTGTGATGCTAACCCCGAGAGGCGAGATGGGAAAAAGACTTGCCGGAATGAAGATCAAGACATAATTAGAAAAAAAGTTAAAGAAAATTTTAAATTATAGCTCACAAATAAATTGTGCCTGACTGATGAACCGAATGAGGAACTCCGAAAATAAATTCGGATGATGAGGATGTCGTCATAATGCTAAAAACACATTTACTTCCAAAAAACATATGGACTTCAAATTTTTTTCCGGCTTTTTATTTTAATATATTTGGTACCAGAATGAATGTAAATAAACTGCATATACAAAAAGCCCCTTGGAGTGATCACCACACTAATTCTATCTTTGACCTAATGTAAATTCCATATATTCGGAATAGGATTTTAACCGCTAGCCCTCGGTGTTGCTTGTATAGAATTTGTGAATATTATCAGTGTAGTTATCCTCTCTCTCTCTCTCTCTCTCTCTCTCTCTCTCTCTCTCTCTCTCTCTCTCTCTCTCTGTCCTTTAATGACTAGCATATACCAACAAGGTGATGACTTAGGACATTCATGATGGTACGTGATACCCCCATAGAGTTATGATTACCGGCTAATTAGGTTCATTTGCAGTGCGTCATTAATGGCTGATAAACGCCTAAACTGTTCTGAAATTGCAACAGCACAGTAATAGTTGATTGCAGTTGTCAGATTAAAGAGCAGCTGTTTCCAATTTTTGATCGGCCATGATAGCAGATCATTAGGTACAGAGGGAATTGCAGAAAAATACTTTTTTACACGAATGTATCCAAATAAACATGACATCGGCATTCTTTTCAGGGGATATTTTTCCAGCATGAAATATTTCCAAAAATTACTCATACGATTGATGGCGGCTCTAAATCAGTTTAAGCAAAGAGAAGAGCACCTTTCCAGATGGCCTCAGGTACGGTTCAACAAGCCAGTAACCTAAGACTTTAGTGTACGGTATAGCCTATATATTTTATATATATATATATATATATATATATATATATATATATATATATATATATATATATATATATGTATGTGTGTGTGTGTGTTGTATGTGTATGTGTGTGTGTGTATACACATATATATAAGAGTGTGTATGTATGTATCCATGTATACGCATACAACACACACACACATCTCTCTCTCTCTCTCTCTCTCTCTCTCTCTCTCTCTCTCTCTCTCTCTCTCTCTCTCTCTCTCTCTCTCTCTCTCTCTCTATATATATATATATATATATATATATATATATATATATATATATATATATATATATATATAATATATATATATATATATATAAATATGGTTTCATATGTATATATATATATAATATATATATATATATATATATATGTATATATATATATATATATATATATAAAATGTATGTATGTACACATTATATATGTTGTTGTGTTATGGCCATTCATATAGGCCTACATGCATATATAAATACTGGTTTCATATGTGTATACGTATATATATATATATATATATATATATACTGTATACATCGATATATATATATATATTTATATTATAGGCTATGCTCCTCACCAATCGACCACGAATAGTCATATATATACCATACGCACACACACATATATATATATATATATATATATATATATATATATATTTATATATATATTATATATATATATATATATGTATGAATGTACACCTACGTTTTAGGTTACTAGTTGTTGAACCGTACCTTTGGCCATCCGGAAAGGTGATCACTTGTTTCCTACGAGCAACTTTTGGGAATATTTCATGGCGGAAAATTATCCCTGAAAATATACAGTATATGTATATACATATATATATATATATATATATATATATATATATATATATATATATATATATATATATATATATATATATATATAAACTAATGTGTATCCTTGTACTTTCATTGTATAACATCGATGGTCAATCAGTAAGGAACTCCAAGTGCAGATTTACCATTGGCAAGCCTGAGGCAGGCTATGCCCTCACCAATGACGGCTCGTTTGGGACGCCTTTTCGACCACGAATAGTCATATCCGAGAGTATACATACCATAACCATCGCGCACGCACACACACATATATATATATATATATATATATATATATATATATATATATATATATATATATATATATATATATATATATATATATATATATATATATATATATCGTATTATAAATGTCAGGGCAAACAGAACCAGTAAAGTAAGCGGCAGCGTTTTTGGCTTCATTCAACTTTTTGTACTTACTTGCTTATCTGTTTATCGATATATTTATTTATCTAATTTGGTGAAGGGAACACTTTTTTCATCATGGCCCACGTAATTACTTCAAGCATAAACTGTAGAGTGATGACTCTGGGATGCATAATATGGGGAATGATAACATTGAAGGAAGCATAAATGATAAATATATGCGAACACAATTCGTAGTGTTTTATATATATTTATATATATATATATATATATATATATATATATATATATATATATATATATATATATATATATATATATATATATATATATATATGACTGGCTCATGGCAATCAGTTCATTGCCAACAAGGAGCAATGTTTCTCTTTATGTTATCATTCACCAAATATTCTTAGAAATTATTTTACTCTATTAGTGGTATATATATTGGAATCAATGGCAAAAATCTGCAGAACGTTAAACACTGCTTAGCATCAACGGTTTTAAGACTGTTTTCATATATAACTGTTACAAGGCAAAACTAGAGGAGTATCTTCCCTAAAGATAGCAAGTGGAAGCTCTGAATGTAGATAATCTTCTCCTCAAAAGCTACTGGAGAAGATAATAACGCCCAGCTTCCTTTAAATCAAAGATCAACTGAATTTTTGTGAACTTATCCTCTAATAGATTAACTTTGAAACATAACAGGGACGAGACATTAATCACCTATTTCACCTGGAGTACACAGAGAAAGATTGAAGACAAAGTTTTTTTAAAACCAACTGACATAAAAAAAAGGTAAATCATTAGCGGTAATCCTTTTCTATTTCTCTTGCATCTTGAACCCCTCCATTGGAGGGACTGGAAGTCATTAAGGTAAAATCCTCTGGGTCCGGGATTCTATCATTCATTAGTTACTGTTGCATCACTAATTTCGTAATGAGGTCTTTTGAAATCATCTGATGAGTTCCTTGAGAAATCACTGGAGACCTCTGTGAATGATTGCTTGCTTGATGAAAGGAGGAGAGAGAGATAGACAGATAGATAGATAAATAGAGAGAGGGAGAGAAAGAGAGAGAGAAACACTCACACACAATCAGACCCAAAGATACACAGACTGACTGGGTAATTGAGCAAACGTATGGTGAAACAAACCATTAAGGAACAGAGAGAGAGAGAGAGAGAGAGAGAGAGAGAGAGAGAGAGAGAGAGAGAGAGAGAGAGAGAGAGAGATTTAGGACGTCATGAATAAATAACGATCCATCTTGAATTAACGATCATTCAAAGAACATTGTACTCTCATCTCAAAGTACCAGAAAAAATATGCAAGCAAACAACAAATGAACGATCCATAAACATCTTACTATGGTCTATTCCGGCCAACATCTCTCCTTTTTTCATTTCATGTTTAATTTTACTAGTTACAAAGAAATTATGTTAAAGGAATCATTGTTCGTTTCTTTTTCGTTTCATATATGTGATTTGTGCATTAAAGCACTTACTCCAACGTAAATTAATGAATGTTATAAGAAGATAAATATGTATTCTTCTCTCCACATGTACTAATGAGCAACTTTGCCATACGAAAAATGATAAGTAAGTAGAAAAAGTCATTTAACCGTATGCATGCGTTTTTGCATAATAATAAGACATTTTACTTCAAAATGTGGCAAGTTTTTTAGTGTTCGTCGTGTCAAGAAACTTGATAGCAATTTATTATGTTGACGATGATGATGATAAAGATGGTACTATCCATCTAGTGTAAAAAATGAACATAAAAATAAATAAGTAAAATAATAAATAAACAAGAGCAAGGTTTACCTACGATGAAGATTACCTTATGCATTATTTTCTTCTCAAACCCTATTCATAATACCTGACTCCTTTCGACCTCCTAAAATTCTCGTTAAAAGGCGTCCATTATAAAAGGATATTGGATGTACTGGATTTCAATAACATTAACCCAAAGGTAACATAAGTACTTTCTATAAAATACAGAATTATTTCTCTCATCTTTCCCTTCTGTTCCTGTTCTCATCATCATTCACCTTATTCAAAAAACTGCTCATTCCTTACCCTATTCCATTAGTAGTAATCGCCTGTTCCTTTTTACCGTCAATCATTCTTATTGAAAACTCCTTAGAATGCTCCTTCCATCAAAACAAGAAATCATTCCTTTCATAATTATGGTTTCTCTCCTTTTGCAAATGTTATGTGATGGTCTATTTTTTACTGATTTTTTTTTTTTCATAGTGTTTGATATATGCTCTGAAAGAATCTTATTTTCTTCCTAAGACGCTTGTCAATAATCACCGGAAACATCTGACTGAGTTTTTTCTTTAGCTATTGGTTATGAATCTAAAGTAGCCTCAATAAAAGAACCTCAATAAAATGTCTTGATTTCCCACCTTTATGGAATAATATATTTTAAACATTTCCCTTTTAAATAAAATTAATGTTGCATTTAATGAGATAATGGAGGAAACTGAAAGGTCTTGTGCACATTCAGATTAGCTAATGATATACACACTAAATTCACAAGACAACAACTTTGAAAATAATTATTTAATGTAAAACCCGAAATAGCCTTCCCTATTAGCGTAAGAAAGACCACTATAATTTCCATTTAATGGTTTTTTACGCCCAGTCTTCAACCACGAGGAGGATTTGTTCCTTAAAAACGATAAAGCTGTTTAGACCTAGGAAGATAAACGAGAATATTCCAACAGCTTGGAATAATGTCTGCAGCGACTGAAGCTTTGTAAATTATAATGCATCAGGTGGAGCCCTCTTGGGCTGCCAGCGTAATATTAAACGTGTGTCAGAATAAATCTCTCTGCATTATAAAGCCCCAGCGCTCAAGTCTGAAGGCCTCTGAGCCATAACGGAAAATGCAAACCCACGCCATTCTATTACTCGCAGTTTTAAGCACGCAATGAAACACATCTGGATGAAATGAACCTACGATTTATTGCTGCTTATTTCTTATTGGAGATTAACTCTTATTTTTAGCGGGAGAATATTAAAAGACACAATCAACTCGTTTCCTAAAGACTGAAAAAAATAACTCTTTAATAAAAAAGGAAATTCCATTACCAACTTGAAGTTCAATTTGGGATATTTCTCTTAGTTTGTGCCAGCTCTAAATTCACTTGCGGATAACGCCAAGCTGTAAGATGAAAAGCCATATCAAATATAAGTAAGGATTACATCCAGGGCTGAAAGATATTTTCAGCATTTTGTTTAAGTTTATATTTAACCGCTGATGATTTAACTTAGCCCTTTCTAGATACAGAGATATTTCTTAGAGTGAATATCCACTGACCTAGACTTTCCAACGATTAAAGAAACTATTTGGAAAACTAAACAGGTAAAAAAATGCGTCGAAGTTTCTTCGGCGCAATCGAGTTTTCTGTGCAGCGTATAATGCTGTATGAGCCGCGGCCCACGAAACTTTTAGCCGCGGCCCACGAAACTTTTAGCCACGGCCCGGTGGTGGCCTGTCCTAAAGCGTTGCCAGACTCACGATAAGGGCTAACTTTAACCTTAAATCAAATAAAACCTACAGAGGCTAGAGGGCTGCAATTTGGTAAGCTTGATGATTGGAGAGTGGATGATCAACATACCAGTTTCCAGTCCCTAGCCTCAGGTAGTTTTTAAGATTTGAGGGCGGACAGAAAAAAAGAGCGGATGGACAGACAAAGCCGGAACAGTAGTTTTCTTTTACAGAAAAAAAAATATAAATAAATTCTGAGCCGGATATTCTATCAAAATTTTTGCAGCATCGGTTAATATTATGAAAAAATTATTTATTCCTACGAATCCCTTATCATAAACTAGAAATACCACAGCTGGTATCCTAGACCCGTAAATTTTCCACTTTATATTTTAAAAGAAATTCCTCTAAGATGACTTATCGTTCACCCTCAAGTAAACACTAAGGGAAGATTTTCAAGAATACACCAAAATATAGACATCAGATTACGTCAAGAGAATATCTCATTTTGACTACAAAAATAGCCAAGGTTGGGAGCGTCACATATCACTAACCAATGTATATATATATACCATATATATATATATATATATATATATATATATATATATATATATATATATATATATATATATATATATATATATACGTATATATACATACCACTAACGGTGACTAACCTAAATATAGACATCAGATTACGTTAAGAGAATATCTTATTTTATCTACAAAAATCGCCCAGTTTGGGGGGCCACAGACCACTAACCATTCAAGATAACTGTGGAAAATTGCAATACACTGAAATTTGTAAACATATTCTTGATTAGCAACAGAAGTTATTAATTATGCCTAGTTTTACCCATAATCCATTATCGTCTTCAAGAGTATTCAATGCTTTCTGACTTGAAAAGTAATCTGTAAGGAAATGAATTCTAAAGAGACCACTATTATCAGTCCTACTGAATAGGAAACTAAATTACATCTTGAAGGCCTTTGACTGATTAAATATACCTTAGTTTTACCAGACCACTGAGCTGATTAACAGCTCTCCTAGGGTTGGCCCGAAGGATTAGACTTATTTTACGTGGCTAAGAACCAGTTGGTTACTTAGCAACGGGACCTACAGCTTACTGTGGAATCCGAACCACATTATAGCGAGAAATGAATTTCTATCACCAGAAATAAATTCCTCTAATTCTTCATTAGCCGGCCGGAGACTCGAACTCGGGCCTAGCGAGTGCTAGCCCACAACTCTACCGACTCGCCCAACGAGGAACTGCCTTTGACTGATAAACAGTATCATGGTAACTATTTATTTTCACTTATAAAAAAAGATAAAGTTGAAAGAATAACTGTTCATGCTCTGATGTCAAGATGTCTTAGAGGAATATTATTATTCATAACTAACCATAATTGCAAACTAGCCTATATAATTTGTGTATCAAAAAAAGAAATGGTTATCTGAATCGAAATACGGCAAAGGATTTCGTAACCACTTCTCTGCTGCGGTGAAAAAATCCGAAAAATACGAAATGTAAGATGAAAATCATCACGTGTTCATTCCACCACTGGTACATGATAATCTTGTCGTTATATTCTTAAATTACGTTCGACTGATGAGCGATTATGTTAGAGGTACGATATGTTATTACAAACACCCATACTATGTGTACATACTATGTGCACACACACACGTATATATATATATATATATATATATATATATATATATATATATATATATATATATATATATATATATATATACATATACATATATATATATACATATATATATGTATGTATGTGTGTGTGTGTGTGTTTGTACATGTAAATTGTGTGTGTGTGTATATATATATATATATATATATATATATATATATATATATATATATATAAATATGTATATATATATATATATATATATATATATATATATATATTACATATATCCTTATCGTTATGTTCTTAAAGTACGTTGTTCGATGAATGAGCGATTAAATTAGTGGTAAGATATGTTATATATATTTATACTAATATAAATATATATGCCTATATATATATATATATATATATATATATATACATATATACATGTATATATATATATATGTGTATACACACATACATTATATATATATATATATATATATATATATATATATATATATATATATATATATAAGTGAATGTTTGTATATTTTTTGGATACTATAGAAATCCAGAAACGCTTGACAGACCCAAACAATATTTTCCACCCGGACTCTATGTCAACCCAGAAAGGTTTATAACTCAATAATAAACCATCATCATATCTAGAACAAATCTCCTTCGGTTTGTTGTGTAATGAATTTCACATAATAGATAAAAGGTCCGTCTACTGTTGAAAGCGAGACAGACCTTCTTCCCCCGTCCCCCACTCACACACACACACACACAAATACACAGACACACCTACTATGTATTTCAGGAAGTCTGAGTCATCTTTTTTTCCAAATATCTTTCTAACCAATCCATTGATTGGTATGGTACTTTGAAACAGACTTTCTCACACCCTCCCCTAATTTTTGATAAAAAAAAATCCCATGTCCAAACACAGATTTTAAAGGCACATTACTCTTGAATTTTAGGACATAGCCAAACCTAGCCAGTCAAGATTTACGAATTCATTAGGATAAGTACTCTTGGGGTACTTATCCCTCCTATCACCGACCCTTCCTCATTCTTTAAATCTCACCTCCCCGTCTGTCTTTTCATTCATTCACCACGCATCTCTCTCTCTCTCTCTCTCTCTCTCTCTCTCTCTCTCTCTCTCTCTCTCTCTCTCTCTTCGCAATATTTGCTATGTAATGGAATGTTTTCAGGCACATATTAGCATTACAATTTTTCAACTAAGCAAGGTAGGTTGAAATGAGCTAACGACCTACATGGTTATACAGAATTTAGGGGTTTCCGAAATCTTTGTAATTGATGGATGAAATGTCGGGTTAAACGACGGGTTTACCACTTGTGTATCCAGTAACTACAAAGAAGGTTGTCTCATCGCTGTTCAGAGTTATGGCTTACATCTTGAAATGGTTATAAACTGTTTGGCGATTTTAATCCATTATTTTTTTTAGTATAGGCTGTATGTAGAACAGTGAATTTAGAATAAACATGAAATAACTTTTTATCACAAAATTACGCAAACAAAATAAAAACAATCGCATTCATGAAGAAAGTAACATATGCAACAGGGTGTAATGATGTAAAGGAAGAGTAGAAAGAAGATTGGTGGAGTCGAAGAGGAAAGTTGGGGTGCAGTGAGGAATTTACTAGAAGTAGATACTCAGGACAAGTCCGAAAGTGTTAGGCTAATCAGTTTGCTGGCTACCCTATCAAAGTCAAGAGTAAAGTGCCTGAAAAAACTTAATTTGGAAATTGAATTTATTACCAAAAATTAGGGGAAGGTGTGAAACATACCGTTGCAAAGTAACACACCAATCCATCAATTAATCTGAAAGATATTGGCAAAAAACGATGACTCAAACTTCCTGAAACACATAGTAAGCATGTATCGTACAAGTATACGATTTGTTAGCTGTTGTCTTTGTTCAGTGATGTCGTTTATTTTTTTCTAATAAGGCAACGTACTTCCTCTCTCCCTTCATCTTCCCCTCCCCCTCCCCCCTCCCCCCTTCCCTTCTTTTACCTCCCCTCCCCTCCCCAATCCCTTCCTCCTAACCCTTCCCTCCTCCCCTATCCCTTCCTCCTGACTCTTCCCTCCCCTCCCTTACATTTCCCCTACCTTTCCCCTCCCTCCACCTCCCTTTCCCCATTTCCCCTCTTCCTCTATCTTCTCACTTCTTTCCCCTTCCTCCCTCCTTCTTCCCTCTTTCCTCCCACTCCCCTTCCCTCTTCCCTCCCACTACCCGTAGACTGTAACTCAAAGTTTTCACGGGCCTACCTGTAGTTTGTTATTGAAAGTTTTTCCAGGAAGAGCCAGGTTGGTCAGCTAATATATATATATATATATATATATATATATATATATATATATATATATATATATATATATATATATATATATATATATATATATATATATGTATGTATGTATGTATATATATATATATATATATATATATATATATACAGTATATATATATATACAGTATATATATATATATGTTAATGGCCCTTCCCAGGTCAAAAGGGCCATCTTTTATTGATGTATCTGTTTTAAGAACAGAATCAAACGTCTTACGCTTCCTACGACGTCTCTGGTAGTCATTGGCCCCTTGCGTCAGCAAATTCCTTCCCTTTGTTAACTTCTCTCACTGTATCTATCTTTACAACAAAGGCCTACTGAAATTAAACACTGACGTACAAAACTAGACTTTACTTGCTTAACAAAAGTAATTCAGCAAAAGCTACGGTCATGAAATGGAGTGATTCACACCCCCTATCAATGTAAAACATAACTAAAGGAAATACTGTTTCACAAACCAGCATATGACTAATTATATACCAAGCAATACTAATGAATAACACCCTGGTCATCACACCAAGTATTAAGGTCATACTCATTCTAGACAACAATATATGTCATATAGTAAGAGTAAACACACCACTTCCAAAAATTCGTCCTCTCAGGACGAAACTCGAATTCCTGTTGAAAGAAACATATCATCATATTAAAACTTGAAATGGTGTTCATTACATACAGACAAAAGTCTAATGGAGCATTAAATGGGAAAATTCATTATGTAGCCATCGTTCAGTTTCACTGCTTCCCAACCAGGGATTTTCCCTCTGAAGTCTGGAAAAGATATAAATACCACTGGGTGATCTTACTTACTTTTTCTATGGCCCAGATGATGTATCTTCATAGTGGCGGTTTCTTCAAGCACTACACCAGGCTAAAAGCACATACCAGCCACCAAAGATCGAGGCAGTCTCCCTGTGAGAGTCACTGTTCCTCTCATAAATATCCCATGGGAGATTGCACACACACACACACACACACACACATACCCCACTGGAACCGGGCACTTGCGGCGGATTGGTTCAATGTTCGAACAGATCACGCTGTCTCTCTGATTAAATAGCTCTCTGTATCCAACTGAGCAAACCACCAAGTCGACACAATTGCACCTGCAGCTGAAGCACCACTGCCAGGCCAGCACATAGTTCTTCTAAAGTCATCCAATACGTAATATATATATATATATATATATATATATATATATATATATATATATATATATATATATATATATATATATATATATATATATATATATATATATATATATATATATAATATATAGATAGATAGATAGATAGATATGTGCGTGTGTGTGTGTTTGTTTGTGTAATTTAATATATAGATATGTTTATATATACAGTACATATGTACATGTAAACTGCTTAAATATATATATATATATATATATATATATATATATATATATATATATATATATATAATTTCACCTCTGGTAGGCCATACTCTTGTTATATTCTCATTCGATGAATGGGCAATTAAATTAGTGGTAAGATATGTTATCACAAACACCCATACTAATGACAATATATATGTGACGAGGATATATATATATATATATATATATATATATATATATATATATATATATATATTATATATATATATATATAATATATATTTATATATATTCATCTATATGTGAATGTACAATAAAAAATATTTACGTAAACTTTTAAAACATCATTTTTTCAGTTGAATTCATCTAACAAAGAAGCAATGGCAAGAATAAGTAACAATAAAAAATATATATATATATATATATATATATATATATATATATATATATATATATATATATATATATATATATATACTGTACTGTGTATATATACATACTAAATTGTGGCCACATTCAAATACGATAATTTTTTAGGTGAGTTGGTCTAACAAAGAAACAATGGCAAGCGTAAGGCACAATTAAAAAAAAAAGTTATTTGTAACACTCACCCACGCATCTTGTAACTTCGTAGGCCCGCCCTTTCGTTTCAGCGCCTCCTTAAGCCTATCGGGGATAGAATTCGACAATTTCTGCAGAAAGAAGGTTCAAAGCTGTCCCAGATCGAGCGTATGGCGGTCTGCAGTTTGTCGAGGGTTGTCGCGTCCTCCGCCCATAAACAAGACTTGCTCGCTGCCAAAAGGTTTTCTACTGGGGACAAATCACGGGAATTGCCAGACCAAGACTTAATATGATCAATTTGACAATTGTTCAGCAATCAGTGACTTAATAACTGGCGAGAGAGTGTGAGTGAATCAGTGGCGTAGTTAGCGGCGTGGACCCCCGGACCGTCCTGCTGCAGAATGGATGTCATGTCCCCTGATTTCTCAAAACGATGATTCCAAAACGTCGATTAAAAGCGTTAGATAAAATTTCTGTTGACGTGCTCGCTCCTGGGAAGAAACACTAAATCCCCCACGCCACCATACCAAAATACACCCCGACACCATAACATACTTGGGGAATCTGACCGTGATGCAACATGTTTTTAGGCCCCAACTTGTCACTATGAAGTAACCTCCACCCCATCTTTCCCCTTTCCCACATACGTGAAATGTAGCCTTCCCCATCCTTCCTCTTCTTTGGTTGTCTGGATGGTACGTGTGGATACGTGGCCAAGCAGTTGAATATTTATGTTTTTAATTTCCTTGTACTAGTCATGACTGGCCGTCCATTTGCCGTTTCCTAAGCATGAGAGTGCGAGGAGAAAGCCTACAGGGGCTCCATGACCAAGAGCAGGGAAGAGTAGGACGCCGTGAGCTAGGCAACAAGCAGTCTTACTGATCTTCACCTATGCCACTTTGCTTCACAATTTCACTTGTTTTCAACCCTATCTGATGACATTCAGTTACACGGACTATATAATGGTTGGTACGCTTCTTGGACATGTTGCACATTCATGATACAAGCACAATGAAGTAGGAACACCGCTGATTTGCGACACACTTCGGTAAACACAAAATTTATAATCCGACACGAATGAAAGCCCGGAAGCTACTGATCTACTTCCTATGATCCTATCAAGTGCGGGGTTGGGGGGGGGGGAGGAAGGGTGGGGGTAAGTTGACAGTCATTTTCTTCTCGTAGATTTTTTCTCGAGATGAAAATTGTATGGGAAAGCATCAATAATTATAGCCGGTTTCATCTGCCCACTCAGGGGTAAAGGTGTGGCACATGCACGTGAGTGAGTGACATTCAGCGTTTCCGAAATCGTTGGCTCATTGTGATAAACATTCAGCGTTTCCGAAATCGTTGGCTTATTGTGATAAATATTAAACCATTTTTCCAAACACGCATTTGAATGAATATGTAGACAAAGAATCCTTGCCCTTTCTGATATAATTCATAAACACATCGATCTTTATTCATAATATATAATATACCAACACAAGCACACAAAAGACTAGGTTGTATCCAACATTCTACTCAGATCAAAAATAAACGAACGACGAGCTTTCAGCCATTATGGTTGATCTTATTATTATAGGCCAGACCACTCGTAGACCTATGTTCAAAACTTACTCAAATCACAATATTTTCTTGTCATTCAAATTTTATTCTACGTGTAGTTTCATTACATGTGTATGGAAATAACTTTATGATACCAAATATTGTTTACCTCTAAAATATGAAGCGGGGACCAATGAAGCTAGACCTATGCTGCTGATTCGTCAGGTATTTTATTTTACTAACCTTCCTGTAAGCACACATTCATTCCATTTCAGTCAGAAATTACTATTTTATTGTAACCTTTATTTATTCATTCTATCTAATTATCGTTCCAATGCCCAACGATAAAAAAAAAAATGTATGCCTAGCCTAGCCATTCATACCGTATGTTAACAACGCAGGATGACGGGAACCGAATGGGATTTTAAACTTTTGTTGGATAAGTTATTTAGCTAAATAGTTCCGAAAGTGCCCAAGCACTGAGCTAATACAATTATTTGTATGCTTAAGAAAAAATTAGACAAATATGCAGAGTATTCTGGAAAGAAAACCGTAATACCATAGCTGTCTTGCCATGTTATAACTGAAATATACCGCCTTCCCGCCAATTCATTAGTGGTTTTTCCACTCACCTCTCTACGTCCTAGACAGCCTCATAGACAACCTTGTTCCTTGCTTATTTCAATATTAACCTACTCATGTAATTTACATGCAAGAAATTATTGAAATATCTCTTACTCGCACTCATATAGCCATGTGTCTTTTTATGTACCTACAGTGAGATAAACACAATTGTTTAAAGGCCATCATTCGTTTGCATTTGCCCTGAGTAGACTGTTAAAAGCTCGTCATTCAACTAGACAGGCCCTCTGTCTGCTGATTGGTCGTTGTGTTTATCGGGAAGCCATGTGTTCCTCCTACAAGGTCATCAGAATTCCTGTCTTGCTACTTAGGTCCGGCGCCCTTTGCCTCCAGGTGGATAGCAGGACGTATTGTAATGCCGTCCGGACGTCAAGGGCGGGTTTTCTTTTTTTTTATCGATATTGTTTCTGCGATCATCAGTCTCCTGTTTGTATTTTCTTGTCCAATTGCTATTGTTGCTTGTATCGATAAAATTAAAGAAACCCACCTTAAAACGTCCCGACGGCATGACACTACATCCTACCATCCACCAGGAGATACCCCCCCACCTGAGGACGGTGTGACTGACACCGACAGAAGTACTTACCGTGAGCGTAAATAAGAAATAAAAATGCGCCGAAGTTTCTTCGGCGCAGTCGAGTTTCTGTACATCGTATAACAATACCAGCGGAAACAGATCTATCTTTCGGTGGTCTCGGTATAATGTTGTATGGGCCGCGGCCCATGAAACTTTAACCACGGCCCGGTGGTGGCTGGCCTATATCGTTGCCAGCCGCACGATTATGGCTAACTTTAACCTTAAATTAAATATAAACTACTGAATCTAGAAGGCTGCAATTCGGTATGTTTGATGATTGGTGGGTGGATGGTCAACATACCAATTTGCAGCCCTCTAGCCTCAGTAGTTTTTAAGATCTGAGGGCGGACAGAAAAAAGATGTGGTTATGAAAACACAAGAGGATGATTACTACTTTATCCATACTTTAACTGCTAGCTCATTTATGATTCCACATTCGAACACTTCAGCAACAGTCACGAAAATCTGGAACCTTTTATTCATACAAAGAACCCGAACGGACACTGAGCCACTCACCTCTATCTTGCAAAGGCTCTAACTTCCGGGATATTGAAGATGTGCCTTGCCTTCTTCTCCTTCCATTCTCAACATTTCTGCCTTGTACTATTTTCACAAATCTATCCTCCTTCGTTTCATGACTGATCCATCTCAAGAAGCCCTTACTCACCCTTTTTGTATGCTACAATTACAATTTATACGTACGACTTGAACTGTTTTTGTTATTTGTACTTATATCGAAAATTCTCTTTTTTTCCATGGATTGTTGAATCAAAATTTCCTTAACGCATTTCAACGTTGGTTTCCATTCACATTACAAATGCAC
>NC_089744.1:6332500-6342500 GCF_040412425.1 Macrobrachium rosenbergii
AATTACCTGGTTTACGGAGAAGAAAAAGGAAACTTTTCGTCACATACATAGCCACATTCCTCGCTCTAGAGGTGAAACATTAATGTGAAAATATCAACTTGCAGTTTTTACCATGTCAGTAGGCTACATCTGTTCCGAAGTTCTCCGGGTAAAAGTATGTAAAACAGAAGATGAGGATAAATCTTAGGTGTTAGTGATGCAAGTAGTTAGAAGCAGCGTTAGGTTCTGCAAGGGGGTTCCTCATAGCCAGAAGTGGTAGGTATATGAGAAGAGCACAAGCTTTTGTGTGCTCAGTAAGCAGAAAAAAATTAAAAAATAAAAAGATTGAGACCTTTTTTAAATAATGGTTCTCTGCGCATGAAAAACAGAATTGCCCAAAAAAATTCCATTTCTTTTATTATTCGCTCTACGTATTTATATTTATTTGATATCGTGCAATAACCTAACAATGTGTCATCCATTATTTATTCCTCGACGTGAAATTACTCATACCTTTGTGACGCTGGTCCATCGTATATATTATCTTTATATTTTTGCATACTACATTTGTTATTTTGAGAAAAGAGGGTCCTGCAATTATTATAAGATATTTTAATTGCAATAATCAGAGAATACTTTTTAAAAGCTTCAGCGCTACACCCATCTTATGGACTATTTATCAAATTTAGGAAGGAAATTTTTCATCGATATTTTTTTCCATGCATGTTAATTTTGCTGTATAAGATAAATATTTATTTATGTAATATTTCACTTCTGGGTAATGTGGCATTGTTGAGGTAGCAGACAATATAATCTAAAACTTTAACTCAAACATTAATAGTAGAGATTGAGGCACTGAGAGAAAAGGATAGTCCTACTTGTTAAACGTAAAAATTTAAGACTGGAAAAAAGTTGGGCGGGAAAGAAAAAAATACTGCATAAATTCTAATTATCTCCCACAGTGGCATATATATATACATGCACACATATATTTACAGATATATAGATTGATAGATATATACAATATATACATACACACACACACACACACACACACACATATATATATATATATATATATATATATATATATATATATATATATATATATATATATATATATATATATATATATATATATATATTTTATCAAGAGAGATGAGTCTTTTAAACATGATGTATATTCTTCCAAAACTATCTGGGTCCAAGAAGATAACATTCTACTTCAAGGTGTCACTCTTGAATGATGCAAGACATAAGTAAAAAAAAAATATGTATTAAATTTTTATTAATTATTTCCAAACCATCCCTCCAGTGGTTTGCGACAACTATAAAGCTAAGAATTTTATGAAACAAACCAAAACTCTACCTTCGTTTGAATAGAGAATTGTTTATGAGCATGACTCTCCATAATGCCATATAGTGTATGTTGAAATCATCTATTAAAACCTCGTGTTTTAGATTCCACGGTCATAAGGAGGTTAGTTGTTGAGCTGGAAGGTTGTTGCAAAGGACTTCGTATTCAGCCTTATGGTGCTACTGTTATCCGATCTGTAACACTGATTTAAATTTTGGCATTCTTACATATATTTAGATGAAACATCGAAAATAATATGAGATTACTGGACACACACACACACACACACACACATATATATATATATATATATATATATATATATATATATATATATATATATACTGTATATATATATACATAAATTGAAACCTACTTTAAATCTAGACTCGTACAGCCTCCTTTGAAGTTTTACAATTAGTAGTGTTTTGGTAGTTCTGTTTGTTGTGTTTATATATATATATATATATATATATATATATATATATATATATATATATATATATATATATATATATAGTGTATGTATATATATAATATATATACATATATATACACTCTGGTGTTCAAGGATCTCGCCTCACTAGTAAAACGACCAGAGTTCAGTTCTCAGAAAAGGATGGACACATATGCACTGGTATGTTAAATACGTAACTGGTTACGGGTAAGGCATTTTTTGGCAGTGCTGCCACCAGGAAAATCTTCTCCTTGTTTGTTTGTGACTGAATATGGAAACGGTCGAACATCAGTTGGAATCTAAAAGCTTACTCAGTTAGAATACTTAATCCCTTAAGGGACAGGTAGGGACGTGCTAGGTAAGATCCTTTGTTTGCCATCAACTGAGCAAATAGGAAACGGCCTGAATATGCTGGCAGAATGAACATTTCTTCGAGAATAGTCACGGGTGGACAAATAGTGTCCGTGGAAAAACAGCTGGAATGGTGACAAGGAATATACATTGTTAATAGATTAATCTAATGAAATAACCCAGTGATAATATATGTATATAACATTGCACGAGAAGCTTATATGGAATGGATTGTACTCACACACACACAAACATACATATATACATACATATATACATACATATATATATATATATATATATATATATATATATATATATATATATATGTACATATACATATTAAATAATATATATATGTACATATATAAAATCGTATATAAAAACACATATAAATAGATTCATATATATATATAAATATATGTAGGCCTATACATATATATATATATATATATATATATATATATATATATATATATATATATAGAGAGAGAGAGAGAGAGGAATGTGTGACATTTCAATTTTTATGTAAGCAATTATCTGGTGCAGTTCCATTAATCTGACACATAGCTTTCAGGATTTTTTGTGACATTTTGATTCATTAAAAAATAATAATTAGCCATAACAAAAGTGAAGCTCAAGGATGAACCAGAATAATAAAAGGAACACCAGCGTCCTAATTGGAATCTAAAGTTAAACTATATTTTTGAGATTCTTTAGAATATTCCATAAAATTGGAAATTAAAAGTATCTTTACGAAATCTTCAGATGAAATGGATTAAAGATTGTGTTGCTTTTGATGTTACGTCCAATTAGCTACGTTTTGAAAGTGAAAGTTATGTTGCAAGGAAAGATATATTTATCTTCCATTAAAAAGCAGGATTCCCCCCCCCCTTTTTTTTTTTAATCTTCAACTACCGAAATCTATATCCGAGTGTCTGTGTGTGTGTGTGTGGGTGGGTTTTTTCATAAACTTCTTATTTAAAGTTTAATGAAGATGGCTTCTCAATCTTGATGCTGGACATTCACCTGACTTTCGCGACATCAGAAATGAAATACCTCTCCTCCTTTTCCTCAATTTTCTTCTTCTTCTTCTTCTTCTTCTTCCTCCTCCTCCTCCTCCTCCTCCTCTTTTCATTTGGGTTCGTTTTTCATCTTACTGCAGCCACTGGTTTCTTTTCCTATTCTTTCCGCAATGTTTTCCAGTCTCATATTCTTCCCTCTAACCATCACTTATTGTTCGTATTCTGTTTCTCTTTTAATCAACTTAGTTTCTAAAACGAACTTATGTTTCACTATGTTGACAAAATAGAGCATGGCAAGAGAGGTTAAGACAGAGAGACAAACAGATTTGATGCTGGAAACAGTAAATTGATATTAGGTGACGCTAAAACCTTCAGTAGAAAAAGATTAGACACTTGTCGCTAAATTCTATCCCGCTTTTGAACCCATATCTTCAGTTTGAATTCAAAATCGAGAACGAAGAGCCACTCGTGTGGACAAAGCATTGGAATAATAGAATGAACGTTAAAACTAAGGCCGCTATTATCTCTGGACTCCAACCCGTTTGCCCTGAGCAGGAGGGATGTGAGTGTGCGCGTGTGCGTGCGGGGCGCGTGCGCGCCTGCGGAAGAGTAAATAAAACTACAAGAAAAGGAGCTCACGAGAATCAGACAATGGATCGGCCTGTGCCGCCGGTTTGTACAGGGATTGTTGGTTGGGGTCACTGAAGCCTTTTACTTAGAAAACTTCAATGAGCGGTGTTTGTTTTGCAAGAGCTGCCTGGTCTGGGAATACGAGGGGAGGTCGTTTTAGCCGTTTTGTTTCTTCTTCATTTCTTTAGCAGTGGCCGTTTTGTGATCGGTTTGCTGAAAAAAAATCATCGTTTAAAGAAGTTCATTATTAGTCATCGCAATGAGAACTGCAATCAAGGAATGAATAGCATCTGTTGCATTTAAATTTTCGTATTGTTTAAAACCCTCCGTTAGAAAAAAAAATGGGCTAACTATAGAATTTTACCCCTAAATACTGCATAAGCCAATATAACAATGTTGTACTAATTATCATATGCTTTGATGTGTTCAATGAACAAATTCTTTTCCTTTTAACATTAGTCTTGTTTTAACAATTCTGTTTATGATGTATTTTCATGTAAGTAAACGGCGATGTCGTTTATTTGGGTAGTATTTTTTTTTTGTATAAAAAGCATTTCATGTTAATAACAAGAAAAGAAATTCTGTGCCAATTGAATTGCTGGTCTTTGAAATAAGGTATAATACGTCCCTGAATACGTGAGCCTTACTATTTGTTTAATTCAGGAATTAAGGTATCAGCTCTGATCACCAGTAGAGGTGCGTATAACAATGATAATTGTTAAACAACTGGACACAATGGAGAATCCATATACAAGTTAGACGGGACTCAGCTTAAGATATATTAAATAAAATAGATAAAACAATGTTTTCGGTGAGGTGTGGTTTAATCGTTTTTTTTTTTTTTTCTTTTTCAAGCCTTGTGTCAAGAGCATTTCAGTAACATATGTGGGGTATTGTAAGATTCGTTCCAATGACATAGTTTACTTGGTCGATAATTTTATAGACGTTTCTCCGTAGCCTACGTCTCGAAAAAATTCAAATTTCAGATCCGGAGAAGCTTAGAAAATAAGGATGTAATGCGCTTTAAATTAACTTCACAATCAATGGAGTTATAATTGGAATATGTACAAATACCAAAATAACTCCAAACTCCTTGGAGGTATAGCAACACTAGTAATCCAACACGCATAAAAAACACTGTTCGCAGTAGCTGGATTATTCTAACTGAATAAAGCTTCTCTCTCTCTCTCTCTCTCTCTCTCCTCTCTCTCTCTCTCTCTCTCTCTCTCAGAAAAAACAAGCATTGTTATGTTGAACTACTTTCATTGCAAAGGGAATTCTGAAACAATGGCGCCTTCTCATACGTCACCAGAAGTCATTGTCAATAAGAAATGTTGTTTAAATGTAAATATGAAACATGCTGGCATGTTCTGCTTATCAAAACAACTTTATTTTCGTACGTACTAAGAACGAGATATCTACATGTATAATGTTTAGATGGCGTCCTGGAGTGCCGTGCAAGTAGTAATTAAATTCACGTCTTGCCTACATTCCAATTGCATGACATTTTTAATCTTAGCCCAATTAGTATAGAAAAGGCAGTGGCTCTGGTGAGAGAAAGAATGATGTTGATGATTCTCGGAAAATAAAGCAACTTAGACGACAGGATATGATGTGGTTGGCGTATTTGTTCTTTTATGGCTAATCAAACTGAAAGCTCCAAACGTGTTCTTTCTAAATCTCTTCCGTTATGATGCATTCGAGGATGTTGTTTTAATTTTGCTTTTAATGCCATATCAAAAAAGATTACGACTTCATCAGATATCTGAAATATTACACAACAGATTATCTTCTAGTGAAATTTATCAATTATTTCTTGACAATATTAATTTCTCTGAGCACATTGCTGATCGGAGTCCAGTATGTATAGGGACTTTTCATTCCGACCGTACTTCAGTATGTGTTAGAACTTAATAACGACATTCACTGAATCACAATGCAAATTCTGTATAACTTCCCCAACTTTTTATTCACCACCATGTGTACAAATATAATTAATCATTATATTTTTTAAATTTTATCATTGTTTCCTTACACCTTTTACTCATCTGTTTTCAAAAACATTGAAGTTGTTTTCATAAATGTTGACGAAATATGAAACTGTCAAGGACCCTCATTTTAATAGTAATTAGTGTTTTTACTCCTTTATGTTAGTATTGCTTTGAAAGTAAAAATAATATACTCACAGTTTTCGAAAGCCTCTTCAGCGTTCATTATCATTTTGACAACTGAGAAGTTCTAAAATTTTGTCTTTAAATCTTAATATTATAATTGGATATGGCGCCGAGTTGCAAACAAAATACCAGTAAGACTAATTTGGAAGCGACAACCTGTCCATATCCCTGTATTTTTTACTTTTCTGGAAAGTTTTTCATAGAACAAAATTGTCTTTCATTGAACGAGAAAACACGTTACAATATGTGTCACTGCCGTAAGAAAAAATTATATGGATAAATACGATGGGGTAACCATGTTAATTACAGAGCTGTTGTTGCTAATTATAGTACCAATCAAATTCGTTATATGGTTGTTATTCTTTGGCTGTCATTACTGCATGTGACTCGTTTGAAGTCAACATCTAAACCTGAAAAAGGTATAAAGGTCTTGTTCTCGTTTGATGGCTGCTAATGTATACGGCTGTCTCATCCTTTTAGTCGATGACGTCGCAAGACAGAATAAGTTAAGTATACCTTAGTTTAACCAGACCACTGAGCTGATTAACAGCTCTCCTAGGGCTGGCCCGAAGGGTTAGACTTATTTTACGGAGCTAAGAACTAATTGGTTACCTAGCAACGGGACCTCCTACAGCTTATTGTGGAATCCGAACCATATTATGACGAGAAATGAATTTCTATATGAAGCAGTCTTTTATATAGGCAACCAATACACCTTAATTCTACAGAGCATCTGCCAAATGGATTATAGCATCTACAGAGAGACACGGGAGAGATTTTTGAATTTCGATCTCCCTCGCATTTTACTCTCGTGTTAGAACTTTCGTCCTATGCGTGTTTACATTACTGATAGTTGTATATTGAATTGTAAGTATTATGTCACAAGGCCTAATAAAAAAGTGACAAATATATATCTTAGAAAAATACATTTGTCACAATAAATAACACAGTTCGTATGACTTTTATTTTTCTAGTCGTATAACTTTTCTCGAACAATAAAAATTCACAAATAAATGAATCAGTTAATAAATAAACACCTTCCTGAAAGCGTCGACGATAAAAGTGAACGGAAACTCTCTTTTCTACAAATAACTTTGTATCCATAACTCTCCAGGTTCGCATTTTTTCGAGACTAAGCCCCGTCATCATGGACGCTTATATTGTTAAATTTCAATAAATATCACTTTAGACGTATCTGTTCTCACACCTTGTTAACAACAGAATTTGCTGAATCACTGGAGCTTACTGAACACTGGTATTTGAAAAATTAATGTTGGTTTCGAATAGATAATTGTTGTTAATTTCCCATATAATCATTCCAAAATATGTATACAGCTATTCGGAAATTAGATTTTATACGTTACATTCCTTTATGCATTTAAATACTTCTTTAGCTGTTACTCCCGACACCTTGGATTAGAGCACGCCCCTTATGCCGTTTAAAACAAATGCTGGTCATTCTTTGAGGAAGGAAAATAGCTAATTGTTAGCGCTTAAAGACGTCTTCATTTCATGTCCACTTGTAAATATTCTTAATATTCATATCAAGACTCTATGGTAATATGCATGCACAAAAAGACAAGATACATGCATAGACAGTTAAAAATGTGAATGTTTGAGGCATATGGCATGATTTCACGACGTAAGTAGCCAGTGTAACAAATGATGTCTCCGCAAGAAATGATTGTCGAGAGTTCCTGTGTTTATGATTTGCTATTGGAGTTTCTCATAAGATCGTCCGACATTTCCGGGAATTTCCTGGAATTTCAACATGGCGGCGAATACTGATTGTTTCACTATTCGGAAGCAAAAAAAGTTCAAGGGGGGCAGGTAAATACGCGTGCTTGCGTGTGAGAGAGAGAAAAAGATACGACAGAAAAACAGAGAGAGAGAGAGAGAGAGAGAGATTGAATGTCGCAGAAGTCTTTTTTTTTTATTGATAATGACATCTATGAAAATGGCGATTTTTTTCCAGTATACGCTAAACCCCGCAGAGGCATTTTTCACCAAACTCTCCAAGGCGTTCTTGAGTTGCTTCTTCCCTCAAATCACCGCCTGCTGACGTCTCCCTCTCAGTTTGTACTAATTACTCCAAATGAGAGTAATTAATGCATCAACGAAAAAGAGAGACACACCGCGTTCTGTAAAAATTGGTTTATACTGACATTGTGTGTGAATCATGAGCAATAACGGACATTGGTAACAGCGCGGGTGGAGATCCTGACTTCATTTATCATAATTATTTGTCCAGAGTTCATTTTAGCTTTCTGTAAAAGAAAATTACTGAGGCTAGAGGGCTGCAAATTGGTATGTTGATCATTCGCCCTTCAATCATCAAAAATACCAAATTGCAGACCTCTAGCCTCAGTAGTTTTTATTTTATTTAATCGTACTTCTGGCAACTATATTGGATAGGTCATCACCGGGCCATGGTCAAAGTTTCATGGACCGCGGCTCATACAGCATTACACAGAGACCACCTAAAGATAGATCCATTTTCGGTGTCCTTGATTATGCGCTGTAGCGGCTGTACAGAAAACTCGATTGCGCCGAAGAAACTTAGGTGCACTTTTACTTGTTTACGGTTACAGACAATAAACCATTTCTTGGTGTGTTTTCTGAGATGGTATCGGCACTGCCTCTCAGCCTAGGGGAGAGGGGGCGTATCATTTTCCTCCATCGTCGTATTTGGGGGAGGGAAAATTCAGTAGATGGTTCCACCATGAGACTCAAGACAATAAAGAATACTTTATTCTCTATTCCTTCAATTCACTTTAAAAATATATTGATAATAATGTCTTTACCCATGGCCTATTGAAATTGTGACTTCCTCTTTCCAATTTACACTGTTTTTTAACCCAGTTCACGACCAGTGCTCTTAAATTTTTCCATTACTCCGCTGCTTGGAGAAACTTCACTCTTTTCTCAGCATCATTCACAGAAAACCTGATGAGTTTGTTCTTCAAACGAGGTAGTGAAGATTAGATAACTATCAGCGAATGTTTATGAAAGAGAGAAAAATATAATTTTCTGGGGATATTAGGCTTTCTTAATCCTTCTACGTAAATTGAGCGAGACTTTGAACGTGAATGGACGCTTGGGTAGAATTTACGGCTTCAAAAAATATTACTATTATAATCATTCATATGCCTAATACCACAAACTTGCAGGTCATTTTTTCACATAAAACAGTGCTAAGAACTGAATCATGGATATAGATATATATATATATATATATATATATATATATATATATATATATATATATATATATATATATATATATATATTATACATATAAATAATTACACACTATATATATATATATAAATATAAGTATATATATATTTAGAAACTAATTCACATGAAATATGTACATTATAATATTAGATAAGTATATATAAGGAAAATAAAAAAAAAAATGTACGCTCGTGTAACATCCGTCCATGCCAGGAATGTTTTTGTTTTAAATGTCTCATGACGATATCAACCGAAGTTATGTAATGTTTTAGTTACCATGTGCCATTTATTTAAGAAAATTACAGATTAGAATTCTGACAAGTATCCATTTTACTGGTGCCTGTTCTTACATCGTCCTAGCTATTAAAAGTACGGAATCACTGGAGCTATCTTCAGATATGCTAATTTTTCGGCTCTTATGCAGGCGCCATTGAAGCCATTTGGGTGAACTCGAATCCTTATAAACATGTTGATTTTGCATCTTATATTGTTGTTCGTCTCTCGCAGTAATTATTTGGAAACCTTCATAATCAAATAAAAATGGACGAAAGACGGAATTTTTAGCTTCACGTTCATCAAAAATCTAGATAGATTTTTGGTGATCATCCTAAAATCCTTAAATAAAAAATCGGTCTATGTAATTAAAAACAAAATTGGCAACTCCTCAGTGAAGCATTTCTTTACTTCAAACTTATCTGAAAATGCTTCACATAGCAATTAAGATTTTGTAACAAAGGACATATAAACGAAGGAGGGGTATGTTTTCATAAACTACACTTTACAGAAA
>NC_089744.1:6345000-6382500 GCF_040412425.1 Macrobrachium rosenbergii
ATAAAGTCCAATGAACTACAAGAATCGTTTGCTGCGTTTTCCTCAAAAATCCAGTAGTTTTGAATAGAATGTATTTCTACAGAATTAGCAATTAGTATTTGTATTGAACATTATTAAACCGAATAAGCATTATATTAATTTTTTAATATTTATATTACTCTCATTAACCTGTGGCAATACATTCATGTTCTTGGAAAAATAAGGATAATCGCCAGGCTTTAATTTTGTTGGGTAAACAAAGGGTATTACTTACGCACCCTGTAATATATATATTAAAGAGAGAGACAGGACTGAGGAGCGATAAGATGAATTTCCATAGAGGCTCTAATTCTTTCCTCAAGTTTAACGATATAGTACATAAATACTAATCAGTATCGCCACTTCTTCTCGATTTCTTCTCATAGCAGAATTTTAATTTTAATTTTCATAACATACTATAAAAGTGAAAAGATCACATTTAGTATTCGGCGTCGGTGACCCTGGTAGTTGTGACGCCAGATAACCCACAATTAATCAATCAATCAATCCTGTATACGCCTCTCACTAAAAAGTCCAAGACACAAATGAAAAGAAAAAATGAAGAAAGTCTGTGGTTAAGGTTAACCTAATCCTGACATACTAAGCGCCGGTTCAAATCTTACCACGGGCGTCAGAGTTTCTTCATTTGTTTTTTTCATTTAGCCATAGCCGTTGTAGAGTCAAGTGCATCCAAGAGAATTTAAGAACTGAAGATGTTTTCCTGCATCAGAAAACATATTTCCTAGCAGTTTTGAATAGTTTCATATAATATGCTCTCTCTTCTCTCTCCATTCCTTTTCACTACTCTTCTGTTTAACTGGCTTTTTCACATTCAATGGTCTTGTTTGCGTGTTTACGTAGTTTCAGCTAAAACAATTATTCAACCTTGTGAATAAATATTCGCCATCCTTAGGTTATTGGAGTAACTTATGGTATGACTTACGAAAAGAAAAAGAAAACTGTCGTCACCAAGATTACACAGGACTGGGGGAGCGATGGCAGTCCTTCGAGTGAATCCTTTAATAATGGCTCTAATTCTTTCCGACAAGTTTAAGAAAAACGTCTTTAATTGGCTGTATCAAAGTGACATGCTTCTGATTTCGTTTCATCTCGTACCTTTTGGAAAGCTTCTTTTAATCACAAATTACACATATAACCTCGAATATTTTCAGAGAGCTAATGCTAAAAATATTTTTTAAAAATCAATAAAAAAAAAATCTCCAAAACGTGCTTTCGTGAATGCTTTATGATAACCATGATTATGATTACAATAGAACTTCCGATTTTTCTTTAAGTTACAGTCTGCAGCGACATTCCTAGATATGTGAAGGGGGAATCTACAGGAAGTATATGCTCCACGTTTAGACTGATTGAACAGTAGGCCTACATCTTGTACAAGAAAAACGTTTCCTTAACAATCAGTCTGCCAGAAAGGAATACATTCCTAAAAAAAGAATTACCTATATCTATATATATACATATATATTAAACTTTATAAGTTTTATTTACAATTTCATATGGATTCACATTTTATGCATAATATTTTCATGCCTCGGAATTCATTATGGCGACGCTTAAAGTATCATCATTGCAAAAGGATTCCTTTTCTTTGACACTTACATTTACCTCCATATTTCTTTGAATGTTTGAATTATTCATGAATTTTTTGTAGTATATGAAAAGCTGATATATCTTTGTTGACGATAAAATACTCTGCTTATTTCGTGCCTCCCATGAAGATTCAAATGAATATCTGTAAGGGAATTCGCAAAAAAAAACCTTCTCGCTCAAAGATTACCTTCGTATTTATTTTGCTAACAAGCATAATTTTATCGCGCACGAGCGCTGGCGACGTTTTTACTAAACTGAGCTGGAGATAACAAATGAGAGGAAAGCCTTTTCCTTTTCACACGAAAAGTAAATATCTTATTTTGAATTCCACGGGTTTCTGTTGATTGCCTTCAACTTCAAAGTCAAACAGTAAAGTGGAAAATTTCAAGCTAACTTCCGACATTTGTCAGGTAAAAGAAATTATTAATAACACACGTCGCTTGAGCAGGAGTCGAATTGAAATGAGTTTCAGTTGTGCGAAAACAAATGCAAACTAATCAAGGCAAATTAAAAATTTCTATTTGCATGCGGACACTCATGCACTTGCCATAGAGTACAGAGTACAAAGTACAGTGTACAGCCACATAACAAACGCACAGACAGACAGACACAAATATATATATATATATATATATATATATATATATATATATATATATATATATATATATATATATATATATATATATATATATATATATATACATATACATATACAGTACATATATATACATATATTTATTTATTTATATATACAGTATATATATATATATATATATATACATATATATATTTGTATAGTTACACACACACACACACATATATATATATATGCATATGTGTGTGTGTGGTTTGGTAAAAAACACTATCAGTGTCTACCTTGTGTTTTCCTTTTTAATAAACCATAAAAGTATCAGTACTAATTCCTCTAAAAATAGCTGAAGATTATAAAAAAAAAAGTGTTCTATCTCCAAGCACGCCAAAGTCCTTTGAATTTACTTTCAGCTGATTATGTGTACCCTCCTTTCATTTGTCCTTTGATATCCCTGGCTGTTGCTTTATGCTGTAATATTCTCATTTATGTTTATGGAATATTTACGCTTTCAACTCGCATACTTGTTATAGACCCTCTCTCTCTCTCTCTCTCTCTCTCTCTCTCTCTCTCTCTCTCTCTCTCTCTCTCTCTCTCTCTCTCTCTGTTTCCCCTGATTAACTGTAATGATTCCTTGCAAAGATAAAATACTCAAATTCATAACAATTTATCCAGCAGGTGGATAAGCAAGAGATTAATAACTCTTAAAGAATAACTAATGAGTTATGGGGTATAAATCCAAGCTCCGTTAATGTTGTTTGCACGAGATAAACTATCACTCATACAAGCTTTATGTTGCATAAAGGGAAAATATTTCGCGTGTTAGTATAAAAGGAAAGTATTTCACGTCAGTATTTAAAAAAACCTTTCAGCTGTGTCTCCTATAGCGTTTATTTTAGTTTTATTGAAGATATTTCTTAATCCGCCGAATTTAAATCCCTCGTTTTCTACTAATCATCTTTGCCTATGGATGAATTACGTGATGACAGAGGGCTGATGTATATTTCTTGGGTGAAATTAATTTCCGATTTAGTTATTTCCTTATTTTTTTATTACCTGTAGAAATTAAACACATTATTCAGTCTGGAATCCTCTTTTAATTATAAGGGGTCTGTGTAAACCTTCTGAATATTTGGGAAACTACTAAATGATTTTATACATACCTACATACAAACACAATGTTATATATTATATATAAATTTATATATAATATTTATATATAGTATTATATATATATATATATATATATATATATATATATATATATATATATATATATATATATATATATATATATATATATATATATATATATATATATATAAATATATATATTTATATATTATGTATATATATATAAAATCGTACATATAAAATCTTTTTATTTATGTGTATAGATATAGATAGATAGATAGATAGATAGATAGATAGATAGATAGATAGATAGATAGATAGATAGATACACATATATTCGTATAAAAGTATATGTATGTATAAAATCATTCAGCATTTTCCCAGTATTCAGAAGGTTTACACAAACTGCTTGTAAACAAAAGAGGGTGCCAATTGAATTGTGCGTTTCATCTCTACATGTGACAAAAAGGAATAAAATAACTAAATCTGGAGTTTTTGACAGGAAAAAATAAACATCAAACCTCTGCCATCATTTAATTTATCTACCGGCAAAGATGATTGCTAGAAATTAAGAATTAGTTCAATTTACACACACACACACACACACACACACACACACATATATATATATATATATATATATATATATATATATATATATATATATATATATATATATATATATATATATATATATATATAATGTATGTATATACATATATTTGAAGATTTTTATTTTTAGCATTTGAGACTTCAAAACTGATAAGTCTTACATTCCTAGAATTGTATTAAATTGCCTACAAGATCCTATTAATGTTGAAGATGATGGGCAAAAATTGTCAATTTTATCTTGGATTTACCCACAATTCCAAAACAAACCCCGCTTTTCATAAATATTTAATGCTTCTTTACATAACCGAACATTTTTCATTAAACATTTTGAAGTAAGATATGTCACAGGAAAACACATATACAAGTAAGCTTACGTGGTTCACTATGACTAATATGTAACAAATTTATAGAAAAATCAGTAGAAGTCTTTCTTTTTAGTTTTACGTAAACTAATCGAAAAGAACTTCATATTAACCATAGGACGAATGAGTGACGACAGTATTTCGAACAAAATACATAATGTACTCCTGTTTTTAATCGCTTCCCTTCCAAACGAAAATAAGCTCATATCCCACCCAATCCCGGCCATCCAAGTGAAGTAAAGAGAAAGCAAGGGTTAACAATGAAGAAGTGTTACAAAGGTGCAAAAAGATCAGCACAGTTAGTAATGTAGTGTATAAAATTATTAGGAGCTGTTCCGAAGGAAGAAATAGTCAAGAACTGATGTTGCATCGTTACCTCCGTAGGGTTTCGAAACCTGCTGTATATTTCAGTTACATGTCCTCAGATTCTGAATGTGAGTAATAGATAAGACTTCATTATCTATAATCACGTAGCATTTGCGGCATAATATTATATGATTGCGTTCCCATAATCACTAAACAATTTCCAAAAATAGTTTCGTAAAAGTTGCCAACATCACTTTCTAATACTTTCAGGTTCCGGAATTCTCTAAAAAAAAAATATATATATATTTCCAGACTGAACTGAGTTATGGTTTACGTAATTTATCGCCTCATTAAGTAAACTAATTCGGTTAACAGCGCGCACACACATATGCTGACCCTTTCCATAGTGTGTTTTCCTGCAGCTGATACGTCCAAAACAAAGAGGTTTTGGAAGTGAAATTACCATCATTTGCATAATCAAATTGTAGAAATGCAAGAAATGGTTTTCTGTGTTTGGCATCCGGCCAGAAGCCTTCCTGGTCGGACTAGTAGTACGGATCTGAATTCAATTCCATTTCATTATCAAAAACATTTCCTCGGTAAAACATAAACAGTCGAATTCCTGATTATTTTTACTGGTCTTCGAGAGAGAAAATGCATCCTGCAATAGCCTGTACCCAATGCGCACGCGTACTAAAAGAGGCAGTATTTATCTGCCTGTATATTTGTTTATATATATGTGTGTGTGTGCGTGTGTGTATATGTATACAGTATACATACGGGTGTGCCTACACACATACACATGCGCACACACATACATACACATATATATATAAGTATGTGTTATATATAGCCTATGCACATATATATACAGTAGACACACACACACACAAACACACACACAGTTCTAAAGAGAGAGGGAGGAGTTGTATATAGAAATATATATATATATATATATATATATATATATATATATATATATATATATATATATATATATATATATATATATATATATATATATATATAATATATATATATATGTATATATATATACATACAGATACTAAGACACACAGACAGACAGTGAAAAAGAGAGACCCACAAACATGTTTATTTACATCTTGCCATACATCCTAAAAAATAGATGCTTTATCATTTATATAAATTTTAGAGTAATTTTTCGGTTTTTCTTTTGAAGGTGAAAGTTGGCAAGTGTATATTTTATAATCCTCTCCACCTTCCATTTCAGTTCTCAAAGAGACAGTGAAGAGAAGGAGGAAAACGTTGTCTCTCTAGGAAATTGAAATACATTCTTAAAGCTTTGATTCTCAAATATATATATATGTCATAGTTACTCCAGGCAGGAGGCAACGACATCCAATTGGGTAGACCTTGTCTCTCTTACCCATACAAGGCTTCAGCAATATATATCATACTATATTCTCAATAATTTTATTATTATTATTATATATGTATGTATACATATATATATATACATATATAGGACTAAGTTGTTAGCTTGGATTTCTTCCATTTTCTTGATATTATACTTTACAAATAATTATATATCATCCACATAATGAACCAGTCTATAGCTCATTTGTTAGTACTAATTTTGTTTATCTCAGGTTTCGACACTATAGCCTTCTGTTTGCCTACATTAGCTGAGTAACCCATTATTTTTCTTGGTTTTTTAATATCATATAACACTAAACAGCGCTTGTATACTCGCTGCAAATAAAAGGTACTGGTTCAAGATTTTTAGTACTATTTACCTGCTTCAATATCAATCAAATCTAACACCTGGAAAGGAAAATATATTGAAATCAGTTTGAATGAGGAACAGTTATCTGTGTTTTAATAGATATGTTTTAGAGGTACAAATAAAACATCTAACACTATACATAATAATTTACAAAATGTTTATTCACTAGGTCATCATCCACGTTTTCATCGTCGCTAGCGAGATCAATAATGACTCCCACGCTCTCTCTCCCTCTAATTTCTCTCTGCCACAGGTCTTCTCTTCAATACAAAGTGGTAAGCCGTAGCACAAATGCAGTCTTGCAAACGGGGACAACTCGGTTTATTTACATCTTGCCATACATCCTAAAAATAGTTTTATATGCTTTGTCATTTATATAACATTTTAAACTGTCTTACTGTTAGTAATCTACAGTCCCAGATCTAGTAACCTGATATTATCAGTTTTGTTAAATAGCTTAATTTATGAACACCAAGGAAGGGTATTTTGGGTATTAATACTGCAGATTAGGGCAAAGAATGGTACAGGAGTTAAGCAATAGAAAAACCAGGTGGCAGAACGGTCTATAAGGATTAAGCAGTATGTTAGTAAGTATTGTAACCAACTACGCGGTTACAATACGCGTAAGACGACTACTTAAATTATTTGGTGTAAGAATAAACATCATTCCTTATCATTAAGAATATATATGGCATTTAATAGTAACATACTTCATTGTATTCCTCCACCGTGTACCTGGTAATAATGCAATTACACGTGTTATAAAATACTTAAAAATGAAAACTCCATTGACGAGATATAAAACCTCAGTCTTCAAAGTAGAACATAACTGGCTTTGAGATTACGAAAAAATCCCTTAATTCAATGAGAGAGACTAATGTACTAAAGAGAAGTTATGGTTTCAGTGAATGCTGTGTTCTGTTCCCCGACGTTTTGTAGTCTGACTTCTGACAGAGGACGCTGCCGTGTATGATTCTTTTGAGAAAACTTTTTCTCATATTCTTGTTTATTAGCAAACGGCTTCGATGCACACCTCCCTTTCGTTCCCCACTGTCCATTCACCTGTCCTAACTGACTTTTTTTTTTTCTATCTTGGTGCCTCCTCCGTCTGCTGTTGCAGCCTCATTTCTTTGGAATATTCCTAAGTGCAGGAGGCAGAGCGATCGACAGTGAAATGCAAAACGAACACAGACTGTCAGGGAATAAGGCAACGGTACATAATACAAAGTGACATGATAATGCATCCGTGGAATGATGGATTATGCTTTCCCTCGACATTAGGGGCATGGAACTCAGCATGAAATTATTGTCTGTAATTTCCCCTGACAGATAATAAATTAATTGACACCGGAAGAGTTCAAAGAATCATGATTAATGAGAAAACACGTAATTTGAAGTGACAGAAGCATTTAAAATCAACTGTTCAAGATATTGATAGTTTGTTGTTATATGGCCAAAGTAAATAAACAGGTAAATAAAAAACGTGTGAACTTAACAGCACCTACAAAACATCGCTTTATATATGCGTTGTGATAGGACTCGAATCTCCTTGAAAAAAAAAATAGTATATTTATTTTTCATCCAATTTAATGGTTTTATTTTCAGAACTGTTGGAAAACCCGTCATTGAAAATGATAAACTAATCATTACTTTTTATTTCGCGTTAATCTCTTCTATCCAAAGGATAGTCTTTCTAGGCTGTATACAGCAGGTTTAGCTATGTGAGCTCTTCGTTGGAGGGGTGGATAGAGCTGTCGCCTAGCACGCTGTTGGCCCAGCGTTCGACTCTCCTTCCGGCTAATGAAGAATCAGAGGAATTTATTTCTGGTGATAGAAATTCATTTCTCGTCATAATGTGGTTCGGATCCCACAATAAGCTGTAGGTCCCGTTGCTAGGTAACCAGTCGGTTCTTAGCCACGTAAAATAAATCTAATCCTTCGGGCCAGCCGTAGCAGAGCTGTTAATCAGCTCAGTGGCCTGGCTAAACTAAGATATACTTAACTTTTAGCTATGGATGTTACTAGCTAGGGCTGCTCGCTACATACCCAAATGCCACAAGACATATAATTCTTTCTACTGATACTGAGGAAAGCTGTGGATTCAGAAGTTAATATCTGAATTTACGTATTCCCCTTTACCCACCGGCTATGGATCTCTACTTCATATCTTATGACTTTTCTATGAAACTTGAGGAGACGGGAAGTCTTTCACTTTGAAATCCAGTTCTGTCCGGGTTTAGTTATTCCTTTTTTAATTCCACTAACCAAAAAATACCAAGTGGTTCGAATTCTCAAACCGTCAGAGGAATTTACGACGCTTATATGAGAGCAGTGTATTGAATATATGGCTTACTTTTAAATCGACATTATACATGTTTGCTTTAACTACAACTGTGTTGCAGGGGAGAATGGCAATTGGTTTATTAAATGCCTTTCCCCACTCAAACCATATTTCGAAAAATTGTTCTTAGCCTCAACCAGCCACCAATCGTGAGTCTTTATTATATATATATATATATATATATATATATTTATATATATATATTTTTTTTTTTTTTGTTTCAGAGCGAAGGAAACAGAATCTGTTTATACACAGTATGCGAAATCATGTTTGAAACTCTTTTCCTTAAAAAATCTTTATATTAAACTACATTTAAAGTGCTTCATAAAGAACACTATGCTCATGATGATGGTGAAAATAATTCTACTTAGCCATAACCAGTTTTCTGTTAATGGTTCTTGGTCAACCTGACATAATCTTTGTGGAATTGAACTGTCTTCTTGTTCTTTAGTGATACGTTCAGAAGTAAGCGCTTAAGAATAGGATGTAATTACAGTATATTCTTCTATGAACAGGTGAAAGCTGGAGCAAGATCCCTTGTCACGTTTTTAGGTTGGAAGCAGTAATCATATGTAACTCTGATTAATTTAAAACATTCATGTGAGACTTAAATGACAGAAATGGAGCTTAAGAGTTCAGAAGAACCTGATATGAATAATCTACTTAAGAAATTAATTATTTACATGATATAATTTTAGGAAGAGTGGATTGCGGAATAATTTGCATTGTAATTATATATTTCTTTGCATTTTCTTTAACCCAATTTTCTGGTAATGTTTACATATTTGTTTCCAAGTACACGGGATAATGGATTAGGGCATAATTAATAAACTGACTATTCAAGGTATATCATTTACAAAAGAAAAAGATTCTAAGCTTTTATGCTTTTTTGTAATGCTAATCAGATTATCTGAAAAAAGAGAATGAAAATTATTGAGATTCCACAGACTTTCCTTACTCAGTTATTTTTCAATATTGTCGCGTAAAAGAGCAACAGAACTTTTGATTTCAGCACGGATAATTATACATTTATGTATCAAAAGCCTTGCTTCTTTGCAAGGAATGATTGGAAATCAGTCATATAAGTTTTGGATCCTTTTCTGTTAACTGGTTCCAAAACTCTTCAGTGCGTCATCATAAAAGCTCTGAGGGCCAGTGAACTTGGATTCCTAAGATTCAGTCTGAAATCAATGTACGAAGAAATTTTTTAAAACGACTCTTAAACTTTATATATATTATTCAAGGCAACAAAATTTTATTCTTAGAAAGGTGATAAAACTAAGAAGTACTGTTGTACTAAATTTTCAAATAATATCGTGCATGATACACACTATCGGGATAAAATAATCACCAAAAGTTCTTAAATGTACTAAAGATTCAGTTATATTTTTCTCACAGGATGTGGCAATACTACGATATATCTCGTCCCCATCCAAGGCTTATGAATCTATACAGTGTTTTTGAGCCAATACACTTCAGAACACCTGTTAAATCTGTCAGACTGGATTACTGAAAAGCTTAAAAGGGATTTGATAGAAAGTTGGAGTAGAACTACATATGAGTTTGTGAACTTGTTGCAGTGTCCTTTCTTACAATATTTCATCGATTTATGTGGAAACAGGGCTCTTTTAATATATTTATACATATGTGTGTGTGTGTGTGTGAGTGTGTTTTGTATATATATATATATAGTGTGTTTGTATATATATATATATATATATATATATATATATATATATATATATATATATATATATATATATATATATATATATATATATATGTGTGTGTGTGTGTGTGTGTGTGTTTGTGTGTGTGTGCAAGTGTACCTGTTTGTCTATGTGGATTTTCCTGTAAAGGAAGATAAAATGTCCAATCTCTCAAGCTGCGAGTACATGGCAAGTTAATAGAGTAATCACCGTACTGTCTTCCAAGGCTGGAAAAGAAGTGCTCATTTACTGCTCTCAACATCAAAAATAGAGACGTTCAGAAAAATGCCATTATCATAAAAAGAAAACTCTTTACATGTACAGTTAATATATAAAGAAGATACATAATTTTTATGCGTAAAACTTCGTCCGGGTTATAGCCAGTTAACTTTCAATAGCCTCCTCTATTTCTTGGAGCTCACATTTTTAGCGCGTCTTCTTTTAGCGTGTACGATTGTGCAATGTCCTTAAAGTAAATAGAAAATAAGGATAACATTGATGACTTATCGCAAAGGAACTTCCTCCCAAAAAAAGAGATTTCCTGCCTGACATCTTTTACATAGTCTGGGAGCAATATGCGACAACAATTAAAAAGTTTTAATGGCAGTTTTGTAAACTAAGCTCGTTTCATTGAAATTCATGATGTCATTAAGGGTGAATGGGTCCTCTCTCTTATGATGTCTTGTAGCTAAATTGGCTCAGATATCCTTTCTGGCCTTAGGGCGTCGTCCGCGAGTCACCTCGCAGCTGGCGGGGACAGAGATGAAAGAACGTGTCTTCTCGTCGCAAGGACGCCGGGTAATCAGTCGGAAAGGAAAGCCATTCGTTTTATATGCTTTGTCTCTCATATTCACCCTGCCCACTGTAACCGTCACTTGACGCGCTCTTTTTTATTCTCTTAAAATTGATCTATGAAGCTTCATAACTAGTTCTTACCTATACCAATGAGAAACAATAATAATAACAGCTCTTTCTTAGCATTTGAACAAGAAGAAATAATAGGAGATAATTTTCATGTTAAATAAGGAATTATCAAGTAATATTCCAAGTTTTCTCGTTTGCATTTTACTTGGAATTCCAGTGTTTCCATCAGAATTGTATAATGATATCGTTCTTAGAATATACAGTAAACTGACCCCTTGTAATGTTCTTCATATATGTAATTCCGCTGTTGAATTTGCTTGTAATTCTGTGTATTATAATCTATGTCTGTGGTCAGAGCCAATATTCGAACGTTTAAATCTGAAGGGTTAACTATAAAAGAGAATTTACAAAAATAATGATTAATGATTACAGTTAAAGTTCCTGTGCTTGCAATCGCAGTCCTAAAAAACTTAAGCTTAACTTCTATTCCTTTCGAGTTTTTGAAAAAGCAGTCACTAAAATAAATATAGTCTTTCTATAGCCTTTTTTAGATAAACGCCTTGAAAAGGAGATAATATTAAACTACATTGTTCTTTCTACACCCTTTTTCTCCTCACTTTCCCTTTGCTAAATGAAAACAGGGTAGTAAATGGGACTTAGAACCTTCAGGGTAGCAAATGGGACTTAGAACCTTCAGAATTCATGCTATAAAGTGCGTAGACTGCACTGTACATATGCAGACGTATAATCTCATTTACTTGAGAAGTATTTTCCGCTATATAGAATGAAAGAACATTCTACTGTACAACCTATGCAGTATAAAGCCATTAAGTTCAAGAAATATGGAGGTTTCAAGGAAAAGTTAGAATATTTTGAGAAAATGTATGTCAACTGGAAAAAGAAATGAAGTATAACTTACCGCATACACTCGAGAAATAACTTATGATCATTGTACGTATAAACACCGAAAGTAGATTATCCTTTGGGCCCAGTCATTTTACAACACAAATCCTTTAGACTCGCCTCCTCGCTACTCAGTTGCAGAGCCTGCAGCGTTGACACAAATCTCTCATGATACTATTTTTACAATCGGAATAAAGTCGTTACAAAAATATGTAACCTCCATTAAGCAGATTGGAACTTGGCAAATGCGATTTTTGCCCTTCTTTCATATTTATGAACCTAAATCTGCATAGCCTCTGGAAAATCAATGCCTGATATCTCATATAATCTGCTTTGATCCTGGATAAGATTAACACTCTGTTGTTGGCTATTGGAATTAATTAGCCTGCCTCTTGTTATTAGCCTCTTAAAAGCATGCATAGATGGATTTTCAAGGCACTCCGATGGGTGCAATGATGAACAAAAAAATATCTATTATTACTAAGGGTTTTTGCATAAACAAGTGCATTATAAGCAACAATCCAGGAAGGAATCTAGCTACGGAAGTTACTCTCCTACGTTATAAACCTTGGTGAATGCTATGAAGAGTTTAAGCACTGTATACAATTTACATTTTTTTTTAGATAAGAGACGAAAACTTTTAAGTGGGTGAGTGAGGTATCAATTGCAAAACGAGTGACTCATGAATATCTCAAAAAATTTTCAAAATTCTGGAGATACCGATATGAATGGCTGATTTTGTTTACAATGCGCACTAAGGTCACAGTTAACTTTTAAGTGCAAATGTAAGATACAGTTTTTATGGTTGTTTTTTTATGTGATCTGAAAGGAATTTGACAGTCATATCCGTCGGGAATAGGAGGTTAACCCATTGCAAACCCCTTAAGTCTAACAACAAGGGGACAACGGTGGAAACAGTAGTTTCTAAGAAGGGGAATACTAACCTAACGTAGGGTGACGGGTGCTATTTGACCGGGGGACTTCGTACTCTTTGGACCTCACATCTAACCTCACTTGGGTACAAAAAACCTTAAGGAAACCAAATGTGCTTGCTCACATACCTTAGGTATTTAGTATCATCTTTGTTCCGTCCTCAAGCACTTAACTGATCCTCAGGCTATGGTGTCCCAGTGCCACTTTGGTTCACCATTATTGTTAGTTAGGCTGTGTGTGTGTGTGTGTGATTGTGTGTGTAACGGGATAACTAGCCTTTTCTGAAGGCTCATCAGTAACTATCAGAAATGCCATATTTTAAATTTAGAATCACATTTTGTGTACCACACAATACCCAACGTTCTTTTCAATTCAAAGTTGGAAAAACGTAGCCCATTCCATATGTATAATCACTTAACACATACGAAGGCTAGCCTAAGCGCTTTCAGAACCTGAGCACAACCAGATGCCACATTCTTCTCTCGAACGCTTTATTTTGTACAGTTAGGACAATTCACGGTCGTGACAATATGATGTTACAACAGCGAAATCTTTGTATATAAATTATTCTGGTAGAAAGTTACCGATAATGCGCCAAGAAAACAGCCACCACGCAGAAACTAAGGTGGTGAAATCAAGACGGCTGCTGATACCCTACACTGAGTTTTGAAAACTCAAAATCCAATGCTGATTGGTCATCTTGGCAAATATAGTCACCACGTGCACTTGTGACTATCCTCTGAAGGCAAGGCCCAGTGCTGGAGAAAAAGAACTCAAAATATAGTGGCAGTGACATTCTGGACTAAGAAACACTACAAAATAAAATGAAATCCCAAGACCCGGTTACTCAGCATTTGCGAGGATATTTATACTTAAGAAAAATATCTTGAAATTTACTCAAATAAACAGTAATCTTGCATATTTCACTGCATTTTATTATAGGTTATAAGTGAACTAAAACTTACAATAATATGATGTTAAACCAGACAATCTATAGTTTTCGTTAATATGTTTAATAAGAAAAAGTTTTAGCTATTTTCCAAGACTTAAATCCAGTTGTGAAATGTCAACAAGTCGGACACTGTATTCAATTTAAAACCAATCATAATGTAAAACTTCAGCAACTAGGAAAACATCTTCCTTTCTTGTTATTACTTTGAAGGAGGTATATAGTATATGGTGTGTGGCTTCCTTTTTATGAATATTTTCTTTCAGAGAGTTTTAGACAGACAGATAGACTTATCAGGCGAATAAAGCCGTGATACAAATATAAACAACAGTAAGTGGCCATGAGGATATTAAAACAACAGAGAGTAGGATCTTTCGCCTTTACTCTAAGGCATTTTCAAGGAAACTACATAAAAAATACAGCCAAGACATCTAATTATGAAATATTTATTCTACAGTAATGGCAAATAAGCGTAGTTTGATTGGTAAAAGTATGACATGCATATGTGCACAAACAAATTAAAATATATATACAGCAGTCACATACTGATATTGTTAGATGCATATATGTGCAAATGCTATACTTATATGGCTATATATTTATACACATTTACGTTCATTGTAAAAAAAAAAGACTGGTGAACAGATGGTCATCAAGGAAAATGTAAGCATGGAAGGACTTTTCAAACATTATACACACACGTACACACACACACCATATATATATGTATATATACATATATATATATGGTGTGTGTGCGTGTGTGTATGAAGTTAAAGGATGGTAACAAAGAAATGGAAGTTGTAAACTGGAGTGCTTGGAGTTTATGAATCTGAATTAATGTTTTCTTTTTATGTGCTCTAAAAGGCCATAATTACCGTTAACTTATTTAAGGTTACAAAAGAAGGGTGTTTGCACGAAATGGATTTTACAAATGAAGAATTTTTACTGAGAAAGAAAATTGCTATAAAGCAATATGTTGCATGAAAGGACACTTGAAAAAGTTATGATAGAATGGATAAGGATGAAATGTAAATGGTATTATGGTTATATGTTGAGAGCTGTTAAAAAGTCTCACATTTACCGTGAAACTTTTATCAGAACATTCACTTCGGCGAAAAAGAGGATCTTAGATAAGCGTATGCTCTACCTTGTAGTTCCCGCACAGACAATAAAAAGAGAAGTTACCTTTTTTTTTTTTTATCCAAACTTTCATTTGCAAGGGAGATACTGTATAAAAGAGCACCAGCCTGCTGGTAAATGAGTAGATTCCAGCATGCCTGTCGTTATTATCACGAAACCTTAATGCCCTAGTTACAGATGGTTACAAAGAAAACGTAACTGTGTCCTGTCAGGCCAGTATCCACCACTGGCACTAAGTGTTCCAAGAAACATTCGCAGCTCGGTTTACAGGGTTTACAGTCATCTGAAGTTGTTATTTAAGCAAAACTAAAATGAATGGCAAGCGAAATCTATGCTGAATTGAAGACTGATTCTTGCATGTGACACAAAGTACCGTGAAAGCTTGTTGAAAAACCCTCAAAAAGCATGTTTTTTTTTTTTTTTTAAAGGATGCACAATTCGAAACAAACAAGAGAAGGAGAGTGAGTAAATCTAGGAACTGCTGAATTGACAAAGAACAATGAGAGATGTCTCGTGGTAGATTTTGCTTAAAACAGAACCTATGTTGCATTATATGTAGCAGAGCTTGTGTCCTGCTCGTAAACTTTGTGCGTACTTATATAACTATACACAAAGACAGATAAATACAAAACATATACATATCTTTATATCTGGTATATATTATTCACTTTATATACGCTATATACAGTACATTAACCGTTATCCTCTTAATCATCTTAACCTATTTTTTGGAAAATCACGGATCAGTTCTTTTTTATCGTACTAGTGCATCCTAATTGCTTGGAAACTGGGATAAATCTGCACATAAGCCAAGCGTACACAAAACAAATACATGACACTAGTATATGATATGAGACACATGAAAATTATATTTAGAAAAGGCAATATAATGTGATGTCAGTGAACCGTTCGAGAAATATCTGAGTGGGACAGAACAAAGATGTATTCTTGTGAAACAATATGAAAAAAAGGGAAGATATTCTCACTACTATGGACTATTGACACTTGCAGTGCGTTGGTGGGCAGAACGACGGGACGTGGAAGCAGTTGATGGTACACCAGTGGTCATAAATACCCTGTCCTCGGAAAGGACCAACTCCCATACATACACCTCTGTGGAATTGAAACATAATTTGTAAATTTATGTAGGAGACTGGCAAATCATTTTTTTGTTACGGCAAATATCGAGATTGATGAATAATTATTGTATTCAAATCTGTTACCGTTAAGATTATGACATACAATAAAAATCAATTTCTTAAAAATGATACAGGGAAAGCATTCCAAAATCATTCCACAGAATGAAGAACCTTTTTTTTAAACGGATTAGGCCCAATGCTTCATGCTCAGAGATCGATGAAATTAAGGAGTATTTGTGTAAAATGAAAACTCATTAGCTATGAAAATGATCATCGTATCCAATATTTCAAATTACAGAAAGTACGTAATGCGAATTTCACAAGAGGGTTGTTTTTTCCTTAAAGGAAATCATTCGTAGAACTACCTGCTGTAGGGATGTTACACTCTCTCTCTCTCTCTCTCTCTCTCTCTCTCTCTCTCTCTCTCTATATATATATATATATATATAAATATATATATATATATATATATATATATATATATATATAGATAAAATCCATATATAAAGATAAAGGAGGAAGGAAACACTGGAGTGCTGCGAGGCCTTCCGACTCTTTCGTCCTTTACTTAGTCTGCTAGGTAAAGGACGAAAGAGTCGAAAGGCCTTGCAGCACTCCAGTGTTTCCCTTTCTTTCGTGGATTTTCTTTACTTATACATTCATCACGTTCCATATTTTCGTGATTCAGTTATACATACACGCACACACGCACATGTATATATATATATATATATATATATATATATATATATATATATATATATATATATATATATATATATATGTAATTCTAATAGCCACAATGCCCTCTTAACTTCTACATATATATATATATATATATATATATATATATATATATATATATATACAGTATATAATACACACATTATATATGTATATATACATATATAATATATATATATATATACTCTATATATATATATATGTAATATAATATATACATAATATATATATAAGTATATAAATGTGTGTATATCTATCTATCATCTACCTCTCTGTCTGTGTATATATATACATACATACATATATATATATATATATATATATATATATATATATATATATATATATATATATATATATATATATATCAATAAGATTCAGGAAATTACACACGGATATTAAAAACCAATACAATACGTTGTTCCTGCTATCCTTCCTTTAGCGCAAAAAGGAACCCAGAATCGTCAAAAGGTCTGTGCTACAAAAAATGGGAGAACTATGGGTCTGGCATATCCATTAGTAGGAGATTGGTCTTGACCATAGGATCCCCTGTGATCCTGTTGATCCTTCGCTGATGATCAGCCGGGAGAAAAAATATTTTTCCCCTCTTTCGGAAATCTCTGTTACATAGACGTTCTTGAGAGAGAGAGAGAGAGAGAGAGAGAGAGAGAGAGAGAGAGAGAGAGAGAGAGAGAGAGAGAGAGAGAGGGGGTTTATCCTTGCGCTTTTATTGTTATCACTGTGTGTGTGATTTTATACACATTCATATAGTGCCAATCTCTGTGTTTGTCTATGACTGCCACTCTCTCTCTCTCTCTCTCTCTCTCTCTCTCTCTCTCTCTCTCTCTCTCTCTCTCTCTCTCTCTCTCTCTCATATATATATATACATATATATATATATATATATATATATATATATATATATATATATATATATATATATATATATATATATATATATATATATATATATATAGTATATATATATATGTATATATATATATATATATATATATATATATATATATATATATATATATATATATATATATATGTCAATTATCAAGCTAACTATCCATTTCCTCTGTTTTCTATACTTAGATATGTTTCAAGTTCTTCAAACCATCATTTGATTTCTAAATCTTTCATCAAATGTGCTACAACTTGATATTCATTTAGGTCCATTTCATTTTGCCGTACTAAGTTATTGTGGGAAAATACCTGTGTCCCACATTTCCACTGTATTTCTATTTTTTTATATCGTTATTAAGAAATTATTACAGAAGCAACAAATTTTCATTTAACAGAATTTCTTACCCTGGAACTGTCATATTATGCCCATCACTCCATAAGCTGTAGTCCAGAGTTGGGTATGACGAACAAGGCCGGGGCCCATTTCTGCGGAGTAAAAGAAACAAAAAGATTTTTCATCAAATTTAAATCCATAATGACAGCAACTCTCTTCCAAGCAATCGAGCTTCCTCGGAATATCTTTGAAGCAGAAAAGACCACGGTCAAGGCTTAGGATAAAACATTAAAACATTATGTACATTATGATGTTTATAAAATATCATTTTGCCTGTAAATACTATGAACATAGTCTAAAACAAAACAGGGCATTCTGTAACATCGCTTCCTACGTTCCGCTTTCAATAATTAGCAATACATCGTTAACGTTAGGGTGACGTTACAGGAAGATATAGTCAGTTAAAATGTCATCATTTTTGCTGCTCAAACCAAAGTGCATTGCAAATAAGAGTTTTTACCCACCCAGGAAGTCCGGGATTCTTGAAAACCTCTGGCTGAAGATTCTGAATATCCGTATGTTGGCAGATTAAGGAAGCATATGAAATCTGGCTTATAGACCGTAGCTGGGCTGCAAAAAGGAGAGAATGGCTTATATCAGAAATGTGAGACTAATATTCAAGCAGCGCACAAGTGAAGCCCTGTCATTAGAAATATGATATCCCTTTTAAATGTTCAGGGCTAAGATTTGACACTTTCATGTCATGAACATTAGGCTAGTTTCTATGTCTTAAAAATAAAGATGAATGAAAAATTTTTAAAAATGAATAACGACAACATTTTGACAATTTCATCCAAAATGGCAAGTGAAATGGTGGTGTTTGTGAATACATATTTCCTCACTTGCAGAGAATCTTTTGCTATCCGTACGGGAAAGAGCTTCCATGTGCAAAAGTTATTCGATACTAACTTGATTATTTCTTAAACGTTTTGAAATAATTTTTTACTAATGAAAACCAACTGACTTGAATATTTCCAAAACTTTTTTTTATATATTTTTATTAATGAAAGCGTACTAACCTGAACATTTTTTCAACTTTTGAAATAGTAGGCAACTAACGAAACCCCGTGAGAGGGATAGGAAAGTCTCCGGGAATCACATTATACTTCTCACCTATTATGAAGCAATGTCACAAAAAATTGCACCGTGAATCCGATCAGCCTTTTCCTTTCGGCATGCCAGGACATAAAAGTCAAACCTATCTCAAACTGAATAAAGCCGTGAAATGGAATAGTTCCTGTTATCCAATGAAAATCAGTCTCTAAGTTATTCACGAATACAATTTGAGAAATGATCTCGAATTATTCAACAGTATAATTCGAGAAATGATCTCGAATTGTTCAAAAATGTAATTTGAGAAATGATCTCGAATAATTCAGAATTATAATTTTAGAAATTATCTCGACTAATTCAAAAGTATAATTTGAGAAATGATCTCGAATGCTTCAGAAATATAATTTGAGAAATTTTCTCGAGTTATTCAAAAATATAATTTGAGAAATGATCTCGAATTATTCAGAAGTATAATTTGAGAGATGATCTCGAACTCTGACGCAATTGTTACCTCTAAAAGTAAAGGCAACAAATCCAAACCCACTCGAGGCATGTAAACATGAAAAATTCGGACGGGAATCCAAACCTTTTTGTAAAATGCAGAGCTGGGAAGAAATGGATTGCTGCTCGTGCACATTTTGCAAGAGTGAAAAAAAGGGCTGATCGTCAACACTGAAATGGATACATACTGGAATGGCCTTTGGTTCCAGGCATTCTCATTCATCTGCCTCTGCCAGGCTGTCAAATTGCTTTTTGGGGATATATCAGAATCAGCATTCAGTCAGAAGGAAAATCGACAGTGGGCATTTCATTTCTTTCTCTCACTTTTCTTTTTTTTTTTTATCAGCTGCTGAACAAAGAATAATGGCAAGATGAAAACCAAATCAGATGGTGAGACAAATTAGTGTGAATCGCAGGACATTTGCGTTTGGGTAATTACTTTTTTTCGGTTATATGCATTTATGATCGTATATTTATTTGTTTGATTATATTCTTTGTTTGCATTATCATTTCATCAAGGGATCACCCACTACTTAATCTAATAATCTAAAGCACATGATAAATAATATTGTCCAAAGAAATTGGTGTGTTATATAAGGCGTTCTTTGATGTGTTGCATTAGAATTTTAATTCAGTGTGAGACTTTTGTAGGATTTTACTGTCTGCTTTTAGAATGATTTGTTCAGAGGATTAGATCTTAATCTTGTTCTAAAGAGAAAATAAATTTTTCCCTGAATATTCATGCACTGAAATCTTGGTTGGATGTGGTGTCTTTCTCTCTCTCTCTCTCTCTCTGATTTTTGTATATCAAAAATCTGTCTTAAATTTCCAATACTTTTAAAATTATTCACTCATAATTTATTCATTTTATTGCATCTATACTTCTCCTGTACTTTAATAATTTGCTTTTCAGCAATTAATTTCTTTCGGGCATAACTTTAATCCAGAGAAATAATGATAGATAATTTAATACTGCTTTACCTGCTAATTTCCACCAATCGCTTTATCTTGTCTCAAAGCAACATACTACCTTGAGTTTGAATGAAAATCAGAAAAATTTATATATTTTTCTTGAAGTGTTCAATTTCATATGATGACTATTGACATGCGCATAATGACTTCAGATAAACGGTTCGTACTTTACTATATTGCCTGAAAGGTCTTCCGGTCAACTAGGAAACTAGATATTTGTAAGCCACTGCTTACACGTGTTACTTTCTTGTTTTAGTAATTAGACACTTCAATTTCTTTAACTTATTCCTTTCAGTTTTTCATAGAAAAGTCTATAAATCAACGATCTTTGTATAAACTATTCCGATTGTAATAAATCAGATGATCAGATGTTCACACAACTTTCCACCCTCATAGGAACCACAAAGAGGCCAGAAACATTTTAATAATGACTGGGGAAAGTAAGGCTGTTTGTAACCAAAAACACTATAATACGGTTGAGGTTTATGAAATGTCAACTGTTTCTCTGGTGAAGCACAATACCATAATAACAACGTGATATGTAGCGTTATAAATTTGTTTTTCTTCCACATTTAACGATACGTAGCGATCGTCGGTGCTATCGCAGCATCATATCGGCCAACATGGAATGTATATCACAACGAGAATCGTTCCAATGGTAAAATGTTCTTCATCTCCTTTATAAACATGTTAAAGCACAGAGAGAGAGAGAGAGAGAGAGAGAGAGAGAGAGAGAGAGAGAGAGAGAGAGAGAGAATACTTACTAGGCAGGAAGGGCTTCGGCTGCATCATATTCTGGTAAAAGAATCTATCTCCTGTCTTCGACCGTGAGTACTGATCGACAAAAAGGCAGGCGAAAGTTGGCCCCAACAATCCTCCTTCGACAGTGAACTCCGATATAGCCGCAGGGAATAAGTCGATCTCATTCACATCGCTGAAATGAAAATAATCCTTTTGAGAATATATTTATACATATACATACATACATACATATGTATACACACATATACATATATATATATATATATATATATATATGTATACATATTCTTCAGAAATCTACTCTTCTTTGGAATATACATATTGAACTCAGAAATTACTCTTCTTTGTTTTCCTAATAATGGAGCTGAACTAGTGGACTCATATATTATATTTGTTTTATATTCTAATTATATATATATATATATATATATTATAGGACTATATATATATACATATATATATGTGTGTGTGTGTGTGTGTGTGTGTATTCCAGGTCACATTTACCATAAACGTGTATATATGATGCGCCAAAATAGTATCTTCACGTCTAAACTTTCTAAACGCGTTTATCACTACAAGTTTTGAACCCGAAGGACAAAAAAACAAAGAATCTTTTTTCTTCTAGATTGGATTCGAATCCACGCATCCTTGTAAGGTCTAGGTAACTCAACTGCCCACCGTGCTACCAGAAATGAAAGAATTTGTTTGGTTTCGTACATGCTGTTGGTTACTAGAGCACAATTAAATCAGTTTTCACTATCGTAACAAAGTGATGAGTTGAAGAAACAAAAATAAATGGTGAGTAAGAATGTGTTTGGGCTTTAGAAAGATATATTTGAATTTGACAAGTGAATGTAAGGGTATACTGCTTCGAATGCCACTGCTGAAAGAAGTAATTCATCATTTATAACCTATTCCAGTTCAATCAGACATATTTCCCAGGAAAAAGATTAATCACCTGTATACTTGTTGAAACACCTGAGCCACTTCTGCAGGCATGACAGATGACAGTTCACTGAAGGAAGAGAAGGTTCGGAGTTGACAAGCTCTTCTCCAAGTGTTGTAAGGAGGAAGGCCATGATCGCGTCCACGCTGCAATGTGATAAAATAAATAACAAAAGAAAGTCACACACACACACACTATATATATATATATATATATATATATATATATATATATATATATATATATATATATATATATATATACATATATATATATATATATATGTGTGCATATATCCATATAAATATGTATGTATTACATGTATATATATATATACATACATATATATATACATACATATATATATATATATATATATATATATATATATATATATATATATATATATATATATATTTTATATATATGTATTATATATTAAATAAATATATATATATATATATATATATATATATATATATATATATAATGTATATGCGTGTGTGTAACCGCATGTAAACAAATGCATATAGCTTTACTCAATGTGTACATTTATAGATGCAGTTGTTGCATCATGAAATCTTGCATATACGAAGAAATCGTTGTTGTTCTTACCTGTATATTTAACGACATCAAATCAAACGCAGTTCTAGCCTGAGGGGTGGCGAACAGTCTGTTAATGACCGTCTCGACCAAGAATGAATCCGCAGACTGGGCATTGAGGATAGTCAATCCTTCCATAAGGGCCGAGGGATGAGTGTTTTGTTGGAAAAGCACTTTAGCATTTTCGAAATTACCAACTAGTTCGACTATTGCTCCTTGTCGCCCTGCAAGGTAGTCGTTGATCAACGTATGACCGAATCTGCAATGAAAAAGTGTTGGAAATCAGTCCCTCAGCACTAAATGTTATGTTGTCATTGAATTTATGCAGATTTTATTTGTCCCAGAATTTTCTTTCATTTCATTGCATTGCATTTCAGGTAATGATAGCATCGTTTTCATTAGAATTGGTCATGAATTAAAGATTAAGTGAAAGTTGAAACAGGTGCATATAACCAAAAACTATTGTTATTTTTCTCAACGCTCTTAACATAAATAATGATCCTATTTTTCTTAAACATGAAACTGTCTCTTGAGGATATAAGTGATGTGTTAATCGGATTGACTGGTGTTAGACTTGATGACCTGGATCCTGTGCATTCTCTGTGAAAAGGCGTATCAACGTGCTGATGACTTTGAAAGAACATTTATAGCAGATAACCGTTTAAGAAGAGAAGTAACAAACAGATTTAAAATGACCTTTTAATTAATAAACACTGAAAACTCTTACTTTTCAAGGCTGTCCGGTAAGCGCTTGATGAACGTACGTACCCCTGTTCACACTTTTCTCCAATTTCTATGATGTAGATGATATGGTACAATATATTTTTGTATGACAATATATTTCTGTTGATTATATATATATATAAACGAACTATGTTTACTGAAAAGCAGTTATGTTCGACTCCCCGGCCGGCTAATGAAGAGTTAGAGGAATTTATTTCTGGTGATAGAAATTTATTTCTCGCTATAATGTGGTTCGGATTCCACAATAAGCTATAGGTCCCGTTGCTAAGTGACCAACTGGTTCTTAGCCACGTTAAATAAGTCTAATCCTTCGGGCCAGCCCTAGGAGAGCTGTTAATCAGCTCAGTGGTCTGGTTAAACTAAGGTATACATAACTGAAAAGCAGTTATGGAAGAATGAGAGCCCATTTTCTGTCTAATTTGACAGTTCTGTCAGAAGAGATGGACTCACCTGGTAAAAGAGGGTTTACGATATTGGGAAGTGCTTTTTTAAAGGCTAAGTTTTCAATAAAAAGAAAAGACAAAAAAAAACAAGACCTTCGCTACATTAAAAGGGGTACTAAGCGTTCAACCCTTTCTTAGATAAAAAAAAAAAAAAAAGTCCATTTTGTAGTCCCTGAAATATGTAGTTAACTATGATTTATTCCAACCTACCAAAATCAATTTCGCAATAACCTGATATCAAGAAAGAGTAAGACAAAGTTTGACAAATCCTGGATGATTTAACCTTCAGGAGACTTTTGAGAGAACAATAACTTTCATGAATCTGATGCTTTCCACTGGCGTTAATGTTTCCAGGTATCATGAGTTCTCGTTCTTGAGATGTCCTGTTAACAAGCAGCAATCAAACATTAATAAAAACCTGACTTTCTCTCTCTGTCGACGGCAAAAATAATACAAAAATAATACTAAGAGCCTTCTTGTGCTCGCAGTTCCATGGCATGAATGACTCTGGACTCTTACCTCATAGCAGCCGAAGCAACAACATTGGCCAGAGTCGCATCTATCTGAGGACTGTACGTGTTTCCTGGCGCATTTTGAAGCAAGAGGAGGTCTCCGGTTAAAATGGCTCTGGGGCCCAAGACGACAGGTAACCATTCCTTGTAAGTAACTTGTTGGAGGAGGGCCACCACTACCCGGCGAGCTTCCTGTTTCATGCAAGTTTATATGTGTATTTATACATGCACACATGTATATATATATATATATATATATATATATATATATATATATATATATATATATATATATATGTATTTATATGTATATATATATATGTATATTATACATAATGTATATATCCATATATATACATATACATAAAATATGTATGTATATACGTATACACGTATGCACATGTATTCATATATGTACATACATATACATGCATATTTTGTATGTAAGCATAATTTATTTTGTATTTGTGAAAATTAGGCAAACACTAGTAACGGAAAAAGACTAGATAGCGTATCTCAGATTTACCAATTTTATTGAACTGTAGGGCCATTGGCAATATAAGAACAGAAAATGTCATTAAACTATCTTTTAATTTTAAGCTATGACTATTATTTTCTTCGTCTCAAAATTTTCCTTACCTGGAACAGAGTCTCGTCGTCCCAATGGGGATTGATACGGGCGAATTCTCTTGCGACATTTTCGTGAACCCGAAGCCAGAGTGTGTGAACAGAGGCCAAACCTGGCTGTTCGTTCACTCTGTTATCACCTGTCAAAAGATAATTCATTATTCGCAAACCCTAGCGGATGTACACTACTGTATATTTCATCTATTACAAAAACCAAAAACGATCATGTCATAGGACTAAAAACTTGCAAAATTTCTCTCTCTCTCTCTTTCTGTGTGTGTGTGTGTGTGTGTTTGTCCTCTTCTCCCCTAAAATCAACTTCGTAACCAACACCCATTCACTTCCTAACAGATATTCCATTTTAATTACCTCTAACAAATGCTTTTAATGTCATTTTTTGAAATTTTGGAATCTAAATTTGAACGTGAACGTTCCAAATTTGAAGGTGTACATTCCGAGAGAGACAGAGAGAGAGACAAAGAGAGACATAGAGAGAGAAATTATCCTAATTATCAAGTACACCTATATAAACAAAATCAAAATTAGGCAACCAACTAATCAGCCTTCTCGCGAATAGGCTTTTATAAGCCTTCTCGCGAATAGGCTTTTATCAAGCAGAATATGCCTTCATTAAGAATAATTCTGTGCTAATTACAGTTGTTTATTTTCATTTCTAATTAGGGCACTGCTGGTCATCCTACTAAAACAAGCAAGATATTAAAACATCTGGACAATGAATAAGGCGATACATTAACAAGGGTAAAAATGGCTTATTTTATCACATTAACAATATAGAACCATAGCCATATAATTATAACTTTCAAGCTATTCCCAATTTGGCTAAAAATTAACAATTTGCTGTTGTTTTGTGCCAGTATTTTTTAAAGTGTCAGGCTATACGAAAATGGTCAGTATCATACCATTTGCATTATTTCTTAGTAGCGTTTGCTTTTAAACACCGCCTGATCCTATGATTTCTACAAAACACACATAGTGTGGAGATTAGTTGGTTAGGGCAAGGCAGTCCTAGATGTCTAGTAACTACGGGTTAGTCATTAGCTAGAATGTTCGAAGCATGAAATGGACCATGAGGAAGTCCTGGAAACTGCTAAATTACCAGAAAGACACTGGTTTATGATCATGTGAAGAAGAAGAAGAAGAAGAAGAAGAAGAAGAAGAAGAAGAAGAAGAAGAGGTGGAGGAGAGAGAGAGAGAGAGAGAGAGAGAGAGAGAGAGAGAGAGATCATATGAAGTGAGACTAGAGACTTACCCGCTTGGAAGCAAGAGAATTCTTGATCTGTGCAGCATCTTCGAGGCAGGAGGTCGCCTTCTGTCGTCTTCTTTAGACGCCCTCCTTGGAAGGCTCTCAGTTCTCTGGCTACTCTGTCGGTTGATCCATAGATCTGAGATCCGTCAACGTAAGAAGTAAGCTGATTAAGCTGTTCCCTCGGCCCTGATGAGGAAAAGAATTGGATTTTGATCATTCGTCTTCTGTTAAGCACGCATTAACCTAAGTATCGAAAATCGCCTCCCTTATTTTAGTGCATTAAGAGTCTTCGTTCATTTTTACGCTCAAGGCAGTTGTTGTTGTCTGATTCATTTTGAAAATCGACTTTGTATGAAAAAACTATATATATATATATATATATATATATATATATATATATATAGTTTTCATATATATATATATATATATATATATATATATATATATATATTATATTTTAAAATATTATGTAAAAACACCTGTTTTCCCTTTTTTGTAATTCACACAGCTAACACAATAAAACATCAATTAGTACCCATTTTTCCCTTTACCTAAAGTGCATCCTTTGCTTGCAATAAGAGATCTGACAAAACGCATGCACAATTTCCCATCGGCCTGAAAGATAGGATCAGCAGAGACATCAATTGGGCGGCAGTCAGGTAATTCTATACATCAGGAGCTGGACGATCGCCTGGGCAACATTCCAGGGGCACGGTGTCACCTGGAAAAACGTAGCAAGCTTTAGAACTGACAATATCTTTACTGGAAGAACAAACCCACAGTTACGTGAGGGTAAATATATTTAAAAATAAATCTCTACAGAGAAATTTTCGGGAATATGTTCGATTTCCCTTTTCAATCGGTTGAAAAAGGGCGTCGAACAGATTCCCGAAAGCTATCTGTAGAGATTGATTTTTAAGTATATGTACCCTTACATAATTGTGGATTTGTTTCTCCATTTCGAGATTCATGCCACAATGAGTATTTTTTAATATATTTGCCGTTATAGTCGTGTGAGCAGGCATCGCGATATCGCAAGGGTACGTATCTGTCATGGGAAAAACTTTAAGGTTAGTATACTGTAACTGTCCTGCCACTAAGCAGTTATCATGAATATGCTAGATTAATTATTTTTATGTGGTAAAAAGTTTTAACTGTTTAATTTGAAAGGCTAGGGAATAACTAGCAACGCTTTTATATTATTAAACAAGTGTGATGAATTAATTAAAGATGCCTTACGCTACTTATAAAACAAAAACTTAAATAACGCGTTTTAGAAGATATGTTCACACCATCATCTTAATTCCGTTAAAGATAACAGAATATAGTGTTACAACTTATCAAATAGCGTTCCAATTGAAACGGTTTAAAATGAATGGTATCCTCTTTTACAAAAAATGAAAGGAAAACAAGAGATAAATCTGAAATAACAGGATAGATTGAAACTTGTGATTTTTTTGTTAAAACTTGGTACGACAAGTATCTTATACCAGGCCCCTGATTCTGTTTTGTGGAGACCTACACGTACAAAAGTCTAATATATTCAATAAGAGTAGCCAATCATTTTTAACATTCAGCCTAAGGTATCTATTCTTATTATGGTTGAAACACATTAGATTGTTCCGCGATAATTCTCTTGAAATGATAATAACTAAGATGAAAATAAATACCACTAGCTTCCTCATTTTTTCATCTGAGCAGTTCAAGACATAATCACTTTAGCCAACTCAGATATCCGAGAAGTTGGGTGATTAAGCGATTATTTCCTCCATTGTTCATCACTTACAAATTGCTGAAGGTTTAAACCTGGAAGTCCTTTACCTTTTAAAATTGTCTCAAAATTTCTGAAATCTGTTGGTAAAAGAGGTTTTTTGTACTTGTATTGCACAAATATTTCTATAACTGCTGAGCGAAGAAATCATCAGTCCCTATATTGCATGTCACATTTAACCAATGGAACCTTTATTGTTGTCTAGGCCAGTCTAGCAAAAATGATCATTGTTTCTCCACTTACTGGGCAGAGGTGGACACACTGGCTCTTGCCTTTTAACCAGGAAACTGAAGGCGCTGCTTTGGGGCGGTGATTGGGGCGCTATGAGCTGCGTCTCAGGCGTGAACGTGATGTCGTGGTCGAGGAACTGACCATATTGCATCACCAGGAGGTTGACGTTGGGATCTGGCCGAGATAAGCCGTTGCCTCCGAGGACGAACAGGTTGAAACTGACGGTCCTTGGGGATGGGAGGCGATTAGGGCCTGTTCTGCCCTCTCCCCTCATAGAGTCAATGCCTGTAAAGATTTACGCAAGAAGGAGGAATTAGTCAGATGACCTATATCTACAGCAGTATGGTTTTACAATTGACGTTTTTCATTTTCAGTTTTTGTACTTATTTTGGGAAACATATTTTTACTTAAATCTATGAGTAACATTGACCGTTAAGGAGACCAAGTACAAGGACTGCTTTGAGAGAGACTGAGACAGAGATAGAGAGTGCATCTGACATCAAAAAGGATATTACTGTTCATGATGACTGGTCTTAATTTAGCGTGGCTTATTTTGTCAACTGTTTGAAATCGTCTTTAGGCGACTTTCCCAGGTAATACGTGACGCCAGTGCTAGCCCACTTTGTGTTTTTTTTTTACTTATTAGTTATCTTACCAATTTGCTGTAGTTGCAAATCTTCAGAAGAGAATAGAAGCATAATCTCATAAGTTATGTTACTTTTTTAAAATTGTTTGGTGTGTAAGTGAAGGCTTAAATTATTTCGTGAGTGAGAGGTTATTTTAATTTTAAGTGAATATGGCCATTGATTCAACCTTTTGCTGATGAACAATGTTTACCAACTCTCCACCCTATTTATAGGAATATTTTCAATACAGTCGTCGTAAATTTTCCCATATTTTCGTAAGTTGCTATTTATCATGCAATGATTCGTAAGCTATATTTTTAGTTCGTAAATGACAGAAAGAAAGCGTCACCTTACAGCCACAATATAAAAGTTCTCTCTCTCTCTCTCTCTCTCTCTCTCTCTCTCTCTCTCTCTCTCTCTCTCTCTCTCTCTCTCTTTCTAATATCAGCAACTGAAGATAAAAGTGCGTGAAATGCCAGAGATGACAGACCGTTCTCGTAGAATGGATGATGAAGCCTAACAAATGGTCTCATTGACTGTCCCCATTTAGGATTCTGGAGATTATTGCAGGATCCATCTATTCTTCGGTAAGGATGCGTCGGATCGCAGGTACTGGGTTCCGGGAAGTCCACGCAGTTCGTTCTGCTCAGGATCTGACTACACATTTGTGGATCGACACGTATCCCAGTCAGGCTCCGAACAGCTTCCGGAAGAGGGAGGCTAAGGCTGAAGTAACAAGAAACAGAAAAAAACTTTCAGTTTAGCATAATGATGACAGTAATTGCTGACGCATACATATATACGTGTACGCACACACACACACACACATATATATATGTATGTATGTTTGTATGTATGTTTATATATGCATGAATATATAATTGCACAAGAGAAGTATGTATATTTAAGGGGAACTGAGTTCACATACACGTAGCTATATCCTGACAACTTTGAATATCAGCTGACTTGCAAAATCTGGCTCGCCTGACCGTTATGACAAATCCATATGCTTTGCCATGTTATTAGTAGAAATAAAGCATCTGAGCTTGCAATTTATAGTGTGCTATTAAAACCAGCCACCTTTGTACTCTAGTTTACGTCGAAGGCAAAATGTATTTGATTTTTCCTTGGGAAAATCGTTTATCAGTGGCACCCTCACGCATTGTATCTCGCACTTTGTAAATTGTCATGAACACACAAACAAGAAAAATTCTTTTCCTCGAGTACTAATGAATATTAATTAAATGACATGAAAACAGATACTGAGGTCAAGGAAAAATTTCGTATTACATAAACAAAGCTAGTTAACCACTTAATGATTATATTTATTTCGAAAGAATCATATAAAATCATTCAAGAATTTCCACAACAATTCTGTATCAATATGTGCAAAGTATTTAGATAATAAGGTGACAAAAGTTTGGAAAAATCAAAGGCAGGAGTCCAGAAGTTTCTCACTTTCACGCCCAGCGCAACTCATGAAGATGGCATTACTCTAAGACCCGTCATCTCAAGAGAGGGGCTTTCACACACGAAATTTCAGAGCGTCTGGCGGGTTCTTTCATTAGGGGGGAAGTTCGGCTTAAATTTAAAATATCTCCGCAAACTTCAAGTTTCTTTTTATGAAGGTGTCTGTCAATGACGCATCGCAATTATTATTACTTATGAATTATTATCTTTTAATATGCCTTTCTCTGACATTCATTTGTCTTTTACCCCTAGTTGTTCATGTATGGTAATTACCCTTTATTATCAAAAATCTAGACTCAGCTTTCAGCCAACTGATTACCCGTCTTAGAACTCTGTATATGGAATAATTTGAAACTGATATCATAAACCTCATTAAGCTTGAGACATCATGAAGATGTGATATTTGGAAGATATTTTGATATTTTCTAATACGATTTTGGTGAAATTTCTATCCTTTTTTGCAAACAAATGAGAATAAAACTATTTTGTCCTACATATTATATGGATTAGAGATTTTAAAGTACTTATATTTATCTATATGAAACCCATCTTATAATTACCTGCATGCATGCTTTTCAATAATCACAATATGTTAGTTGGACATAAATTCTTTACCGGTTTATTTTTAAGTTTTTAAGAGATATATTCCTCAGGTTATTTTTCCTAATATAGATTAGCATGTGAATTTACCACAAACATATAAGATGAAGTATAGTACTTTTGTCTAGTGAATCTTTTAAGTATTTAAGAAATATATTCCTCAGTTTACTTCTATACATGGATTAACATTTTCGTTTACCACGCACGCATAAGATGAAGTATAGTACTTTTGTATGGTGAAACATTTGAGATATTTTACGTTGTTTAAGCCGTTTGGAATAAATGGCGCTTTAAAATCCACAGAGATTACACAGTGATTATTATATTTCTCACTGGTAGACTTGTGCGTTCATTAAAAAGAGCAAAAAAAAAGTAACTCGCCTTTGTGCCAACTCTTTCGTCGTCTCCAGAAGGGCTCGGCCAACGCAGGACGCCTCGGTTGCCTCGAATTCAGCCTTCCTGAAGGCGGCGTGGAACTTACTGCTTAAGTCAAGGTCAGCGGGTGAAGGATTTTGACCTGTGACGATGAAAAACAAGTAAAAAAATTAGCTAAGTTTCTTCGGCGCAATCGAGTTTTCTGTACATCGTATAATCAAGGCCACTGAAAATAGATCTATCTTTCGGCGGTCTCGGTATAATGCTGTATGGGCGGCTGCCCAATGAAAATTTAACCAAAATCAGACGCACGGTTATGGCTAAATTTAACTTTAAATAGAATAAAAACTACTGTGGCTAGAAGGTTGCAATTTGGTATGTTTGATGACTGGAGAGTGGATGATCAACATACCAATTTTCAGCCCTCTAGCCTCAGTAGTTTTTAAGATGAGGGCGGACAGAAAAGGTGCGGACGGACAGACAAAGCCGGCACAATAGTTTTTTTTTTTTTTTTACAGAAAACTAAAAAAGTAAAACACAAGTGAATGAAAATTCATCATAATATAAGAATACCATGGATATATACACTATATACATAGATATATATGTACATATATATGTGTGTATAGACATACATATATGCATATATTCATATTCATATATATATATATATATATATATATATATATATATATATATATATATATATATATATATATGAATATATATATATATATGTATACATATATATGTATATGTACAGAGTATATATACACATATATTCATATATATACATATGTATATGTATATATATGTGTGTGATATATATGAATATATATATATATATATATATATATATATATATATATATATATATATATATATCACCTTTTCCTGCAGTTATCAATAGACCCTTTTCTTTCATCAATCTCTAATATTGAACAAGCAACATAAACATTTCAATTGAGTCTAATCACATTAGATATACATTTCAATGACAGGAATTTCCAATAATTTTTATTCGCATTAAAAAACGAAATCGAATGAATACATCATAATTTATGTAAATTTTGCGTACTTCCATTTGTACCCGCATATTTGTGTAGGTGAAAATAACAGCCTCCCTCAATATTCATAAGCAAGTGTGTTTAAACAATACCACAGTATTGCTTCAATTTGATCTGTGGCAATGTGCATACCCTTGCAAGGTTCCTGCTGTGAAACAGAACTCACTTTGCAACTGATCCTGCGCGAAGGCTACAGCTGCACCTTGCTCCAAGGCGCCTTCAACTGGAACAGCTCTGTCAGGAGCTACCTCAAGAAAACCGCCAGCTGGGACTGGTGCTGCAAAAAATCTCGTATCGGTCACGTTCCTTGGTCCATCGAAGTCGTATAAGACTCCTTTCAGCGGTAGTAAGTTTCTCAGCTGGCTCTTGCACAGCACACAGAAGTAACAGAGCAGCACCAGCCTGCAAGTGATTCGTATAAGCTTGATAAGTAAATCTAACATACAATTCTATTATATAAATAACTACCAAGAGTTTCAATGTGAAAATGTATAAGGGTACATGCATCATGTGTGCTTACGTAAATAAGCGCGTGTGCACACGTACACGCAGCGTTGTACATACACACATATATATGTGTGTGTGCCACTGCGCACACACGCATTTATAATATATGTATATATATATATATATATATATATATATATATATATATATATATATATATATATATATATATATAGATAGATAGATAGATAGATAGATAGATAGATAGATAGATAGATAGATAGATAGATAGACAGCTATATAGATAGATATATATGTGTGTGTGTCTGTGGGTGTGCATACATGTATTATGTGTGTATGTGTATATGTTGTGTGCGTGCATGTATGTGTACTAGTTTGTCGGCATTTGTTTTTTATGAGTGATAATACAAGTCTTTTCATTTACGAATACCTATGAATACAATTTACATACCAGTGACCAAAAATCGAAAGGAGAAAATATTTTTATTGTCTTCAATGACGCCTACATTTCCATCAGATTCACTTTCACCTCGGAGAAGAAGAGAGTAGAGCAAGCGTGAATGGCCAATCGGGAATTGCGAAATATTCATCCAAAGTATTTTCCCAGGACCTGGGGAAACGGAAAGTGATGCACACCCAGGCACGAGAAACACTTTCACATATATTCTTGCCGGATATCCTGTCACTCGAAAGGCAGAATTGACCTTCTTACTAATTTAAAGAGACTACGAAATGCAAGACTTCAATTCGTGCCAAGAAACCCATCTAATGGAGACTAATGACGAAGTTTTGAGGCCAGGATGAGTTTGCCTTTAGGAATGATGTTCCAGAGTGATTTCGTGACTTGATAAAAAATGAAGGTATCGGTGAAAAATTGTTATTATTCTTTTTTTTTTTTTTTTTTTTTTTTACACAGATGAGCCGAAGATGTTTTGACGCAGCACATATGACTTTATAACTGCAGTCATAGTTTACAACAGAAATATATTTTGTGATATGTAACTTCTTTCTTGAATAAGGGTATGTATTTAGATGCGAATATCTGTGATACGAGTCAAAATTACAAGCATTTTATATATCTGTACCATAACCACTCCAGTACGTAAATGCAAAATCAAGTCCCGAGTTTTTATTGCTTCGCTTTCATTAAACTGCAGTATTATGCAAACCATCGTCGATTTAAAATATATGATAATCAAGAAATATCTTCTGATGTGTTTATCTTAATGTTCCGAACGTTAGTATAAAATTAGTCCATCATTTTTCATGACTGAATTGGTTAGCTTAAAAATCAGACCTCGTGTGACAGGTTTGAACTGTAGGCTGTCGCATTAATGACAATACTTTTTCACAGCTAATGAATCTCGCAGAATGTAAAAAAAAAAGGACGGGGGGCGTTTGGAAATTATTGCGTGAGTATACAAAAGTTCCGCTTATTGTCTTCAGAATACAAATGAAAATTCTAGAGATGGCTCCTACAAAATCAGTCTCAAATAGCCCCATTGTTTATTACTTTTACCTAGACATTGTTGAGCATTTTCCTTCTTCTCTCTCTCTCTCTCTCTCTCTCTCTCTCTCTCTCTCTCTCTCTCTCTCTCTCTCTCTCTCTCTCTCTCAGCACAGGGACAGAGTAAGAGAATAAAAATTATATCTTCAAATTTAATCAGGTCTTTTCATCGAGGAACGTCAAGCAAGCAGAACTGTAAAACCTAACCTGGGACTTAGAAGTATATGACATTTCTGAGTTCGGGGAAAAATACTTTTGAATTTTAGTCCCTGTTCAGTTTTATACCCGTGAACTTGGCTCCTCCAGCGTCACTGCAGGAAATAAGTCGACCGAAGATGGATGCACTTAATCTAAATTGAAATTTACTGCAATCCATGTGCACCGGGATGCCGTGCAGTTCCTTTTCTTTTAAAAAAGGTTTTAACCTCCAACGAAAGGAAAAAGACATAATTCGGTTCTTTGCTGATTTGGTTTCATACTTATTTGCAACATTTACTAGTATATGTCATTGCTTTATTAGTTCCTGTTATTTTGCAACATATCTAAAAATAATTCCAATGAATACAAGCCAAGATGAGTAAACTACAGTTCTTGAGTTCGAGAAAAGGTTTAAAATTTCCCGTTGTGAGATATATATATATATATATATATATATATATATATATATATATATATATATATATATATATATATATATGTATGTATATATGTATGTATGTATGTATGTATGTATGTATAAAATGTTGGGAAAAACATAGATTTTCAAGTGTGTTTGTTTATCTACGATAATATGTGTATCGTTAGGAAAACTTTTGGAAAGGATTCTTTTTTATTCTATTCTGATATTTATTCATATACTATTCTATATATATATATATATATATATATATATATATATATATATATATATATATATATATATATATATATATATACATACATACATACATACATACATACATACATACATACATACATATTTATTTATATAACAAATTTCAGTTTGTCGGTGAGATATAATGTCCAGATCAATTGGATGATCAAAAAGCAACCACTCTCTTGTCTCTGGAAAGTCAGGAAACGAAGAAAAGTGGTATTCTCGTCGTTCTCCATTGTGGAAAGTCCCCAAATAGCCGGGATCACGGGTCATGCAGCGCCACTCCTTGCACTATTTTCGAAACAAGGATGATGAAAATGAAGGGATAAAGATTAATTCTGATGTGACCGAGCGAAGTAGAGCTAGAAGAGTATCTATCACAGTATCAGGATGACCGTGGATGAGGGACAGAGACAAAAAATATGTTAGCCCGTGCATTATATCAGAGAAACTGAGTGTGGCAAAAGTAAAGTTAGGATGCTGGGTGTACCTGGTCCTGGAACGTATAGGAATTAGAGTGAGACAATCTGATCCTGGCTAGTTTTGGAGATCGAGAGAACAGTGATTTAAAGGTAAAGGTGAATTGCCAGCTCGTAATTATGAAGTGCTTGGACTGGGTAAGAAAGGTGTTACGTGCCCATATAACTTCAGGGGTTTGGGTCCCTGCCCCTTAGTGAGCACCAGGTTCAGATGGCCCAGTGACATCATAATCAGGTTCGTCTGTTGACTGCGATCCTAAGTGGGTCGGTGACCTCACGATCTTTTGGTAGGGTAGTGGTGGGGTTGGGTAGGCAGCCTGGTGCTTGCCCGTGATCATCATTTCTCGTTTTGACAGTTTAGCTTGCCTCCATTTTGTGGGAGATCCGGTCGAGAGTGACAGTACCCATGGACCTTTAGCCACACACACACACACACACACTACTGCAGTGCGCTTGCCAATAGGAAAATAACCAAAGACGATAGTGGCGAGACACCACCGATACAAGGTATCGAAGTGTAGAGGAAAAATATGATTTTCTGCTCCTTGCATGATCAATTAACGCCTTACAAAAGGCAAAACAACTTGGAAAGTCATTATGAGACAATATATCTCAGGGACTAACAGGCGAGGAGAAATCCAAACTGATAATGCTTGAAAGAAAATGCCACTACCGCTGTGTGGGTAGACACTCCATATGCGATGAATAGTGACATTTTAATGAGAGTAATTTTACGAATCGCTTACAAAATAAGATCAGATAAAAGTGGATCAAAGAGAGCTGAACTTCTAGGTAAACCGGTATTAGTGGAAAGTTGCAAGTCATGCAATAAACTGACTCACGTAATTACGAAAACTCCCGCTTGATGTATATTACGTTGCTCACCGTTATCTGACCAACCTTGGCCTGAACATCATTGGGTGATTTTGGTTATTATGTAATGGGCGTGTGTGTGTGTGTGTGTGCGTGTGTGTGTGTGTGTGTATGTGTGTGTGTGTGTGTTTCAGCAGGATAATTCGGGTATGCACGAACAGAATTTGACAAAACTTAGCAGGCACATGAAAATACTGCATTTTTCGACAAATTTATTTTTTGGGAAAAATGCACAGAGGTGACGATTCTTTGCTGTGAATGCAATCTCTCTTATTCTGAACGATGGTAATTT
>NC_089744.1:6387500-6392500 GCF_040412425.1 Macrobrachium rosenbergii
AAATCTTCTGGCCTTTGACGCTCCACATTCTCTCTTTTTATGATATGGAAATTAAACTGGGAAATGAAAAGGAAAGTGAGAGAGAGAGAGAGAGAGAGAGAGAGAGAGAGAGAGAGAGAGAGAGAGAGAGAGAGAGAGATAATTAAGCGAAGAAGTAGAATGTTCAATGTTCGAATATGGACTAGATCTGATAAGCGTATCCAAAAAAAAAGTGTAAGGAACTTTGGAAGTTACAAGGTCATTGTGGCTATTAAAAATACTTAAACATCTGGTAAAAGTGACCAGCGAATGTATGTATATATATATATATATATATATATTTATGTATATATATATATATATGTATATATACAAATACATATATATATATATATATATAAATATATATAGTATATATATATATAATACACATATATACATATGTATATACATATATATATATATACATATATATATATATATATATATATATATATATATATATATATATATATATATGAGCTAAGAAAGGACACACGGATGTGAAAGTAGGAAGCGGTATTAGTAAATGAATTTTATGTAATGGCAAATAACATGTGAACGACCTTGTTCATATTACTGTCAATTGATCGAAGGATTTGTTGAGGTTCCGCTCTACCCCTAGCAATTACCGTAGGCAGACTAGGTCTAGCTGAACGCTGACATTAAAGATAGATTGTCACAAATCCTTCACTCGTGTTATCAAGCACTGACACAAGACAGATTTCTTTATCTTTTTGTGTCCAGCCTTGAAAAAAATGCATATCATATACATCATTGCAAGCTCTTTCTCCTCTTGGAAATTACTAGATTAAATGAACTTTAATTGCAAGGCAGAAACTGTACTCTGTGGCCTTTCCAAAGGAATTCATTACGAGAACTATTACGCTTTATTTCTTGTGTTAATTTCCTACGATTTGTAGCCTGTCACTTAATTTTGTTATAATTATATGCAAAATTATTCTGTGTATGTAAGCACAAAGAGTATGTTGAAAGACTTTCGAGTGAATTCTGAGCTTGCGAGCAGAAAACGCCGAATATAATTCGAGCAAGAACTACATTCGCGACTTGATGCCTTTCGTGATTTGTGTTATCGCTCGAGGCGCCATAATTTCCAGGTTAATTGTTGAGAACTTAAAAGAAGGTCAGTTTTAAGTGACAGATGTTTGGGTCATTGCTGGAACTGAAAACATTGCGATTGCTAAACGGGAGCCGGATGAGTGTTACGTCTTTCCAAATTGATGACATTCATTTTTTTAAGGTATTCGAGGAATGCATAACGTGCATGCGATTTCAGTCTTTCTTAATGAAAGGTTCTTGCAGAATCTAATGTTCTTGCGTTACACGACTGCCTTTTTTTCGTTTTAAATATCACTAAATGGTTAAAAAAAAAAAACCGAATTGTTAATAAAATGTAGGAATATGGACTAAGTTGGTTTCGAAAAAATAGCTTACATCAACCTTAGCTCCAGTTATGCGAATATAAAAATATGAGTTAATTATTATATTCAAGACTTATGTCCGATCAGCGCTGAAAAAGACTTGCACGAAGTAGGAAAATTTTCCAGTGAGATATTTTGCAAGAGAGACCATTTCATTCACGAAGGCTGCTGGATTCTTGGACTATCAAGGCTAAAACTCCCTTATCTCTGTCGCTGAAGATTACGTAATGCAATTTAATTAGCCTGAAAATAAAAAATTTTCTGTGATAACAATGGAATCAGATGCTGACCCCAAAACCAAAAAAGCTGTTTCCTAAATACGTTAGGAGTCACTTTCAACTGAAGTGTTGCCACCTCGCGAGTGCTCGGTAAAACTACAATGGCATTTCGAAAAAAGCAAAAAGAAAAAATGAAGAATACCAGTATTTTAATTATAAGCCTAGAACTAGTAAGAAAAATTAAATCAAGGAAAAATGGAATTGAATTTTTCCTTTCATAACTACAGATGTGCTGTTTTTAAAATCGGTACTACAGAAGATAATTTACAATTTATTTTTACAGGTAAGTTTATCAGGTAGTCTTCTCTCTCTCTCTCTCTCTCTCTCTCTCTCTCTCTCTCTCTCTCTCTCTCTCTCTCCTTGAGTTAATAATTGCTCAAGTAATGGAATTGCCTTTTATGCAATACATTTAAGTAATAAGGCCTTCTCTCTCCCTCTCTCTCTCTTTGGGCAAGGACACATGACAAAAAAAAAAAAGGTGAGTAAAATATCAAATGTTGTAAAATTAAGCAAAAAAAAAATGGAATATAACTGAACAAAGCCTAAACTGATACGGGATTACTTCATAAAAAAATCATTTCTAGGAATCACTAAGATCAAAGTTAAGTAAAGCAGCCAGCTAAATTTATTTATTTGCGTTAAAAGGACTAATGGAAAACGCTGAGAAAATTTTACCCATGCGTATTCATTCGGAGTGATTGAATTGCTAAGGCAACGTTCCAGAAAAACGGTAAAATATTACGAAAAGAATTAATTGTCCTTGATTGCAGGTAGCACGCAGCCGTTATCACATAACAGTTACTTATCACATAAGATGATAATGATTATCAGAATAAGAGATGCTGAAGATAATGAAGTAAATAAATTGTATCATGGTATACTTCTTCGACGACTTCCTGTCCTGTGAATGAACCAAAGTGTAATCCATTTGAGTTTCTGTCTGTGCGTGTTATGGACACTGACCTATACTGTATTATGATACTTTTGTGGTAAGAAAAAAAAAAGAACACTTAAAAAAAAGACTGCGTCGGATAAGTATAAATATATGATTTAAAAAGAAATGTCAGTGTTGCGTGATTCATTCTCCCTACTTTGCCACGGTAGAAATTCCCTCCATACTTCCGTGTTTTTGAGAATCTTTTAACCTTCCATCGTATTAGAGGCATCCTTTTGTTTGGTATTAGTCTCCTCTTTATTTTTTTTTTTCTTATTTTACCCTTCTAGTTTGATTCTTTTACCTCGGAATCCAGGGCGAACAAAGGTTAGTGTCTTCTGACGTCGAAGTAACAAGAAATGAAAGTATCTTTTAACGCCTCACGCAATTCATATTAGTAAGCAATTAGAGACCACGAATTGCCGATAGTAACATGACGGAAACGTTGGCCATGAATTAATACACACACACACACACATATATACACACACACACATACATATATATATATATATATATATATATATATATATATATATATATATATATATGTGTGTGTGTGTGTGTATGTATGTGTATTTATAATGTATTATATATATATATATATATATATATATATATATATATATATATATATATATGCGTGTGTGTGTGTGTGTACGCATAAATTTCAAGACTTGAGGGCACTCACATGGTGAGTCAAATATATTACTTAAATTGGGTGTAAGTAAAAAAGTTTCTTGTAAATGGGTGAAGGGAAATACAATCAAATAACATCATGAAAGATATTATTATTATCCTGATGGGGTAAAATCAAATATACATCTTTAGTTTTGGTCTTCGAGAATGTCTTCGCAGTAAGAATTAATTTAATGGTTGAAAGAATATTTAGGATGAGGGGGGGGGTAGGGGACTAGAAATATTATTATAATGCTATTTCGCTTAGGCATTACTGTAGCGAAAGACTCTTGCAAGAAATATTTCATTTCTGCTAAACAACACATTTACATTTTTTAATAATTTGAACTAGGTAAGTTCTATTTCCAAAGACAGCGTGAATAATTGAATATCTGAAAAGACAAGGAGTAATAAATGATGGAGAATATTACTGAAGTTATTATTATAGGGAGAGAACTCTTTTATCTTATATTTTTGTTAAGATTGAATTTTTCCTGAACTAAAACCCGGCAATGATAAATGATTTAGAGGTGGGAATAAGATGCTTTTCCTTTCCAGCATCTGAACTTTTGAGACTCAGCTTACCCCATACGAGAAAACACGAAACAAAGAAGTAAAGCAAATGAAAACATGAAAAAGTACACCTGGGGAACCAGACACTCTCCTACCTTATCGACAACATCATGAGCAAAGAGTAAAACGATACTCCACAGAAAAGTAAAGCGCTCAGCAAGGCAACAGTAATCTCCGCATGCAGTGCTTGACTGTCTCTGTGGGAAGAGCGGTCTTGGGTTCCTCAGATATTTATAGGAAACTCCTTACCAGCAGGGAGGAGGGGATGGTGAAGAGCCCTCCCTCCCCCACCCCCAACCTCACCATCGGACCGCTCCAGAAGACCCAAGACCACTTACCGCCTTTGCTGATTACTTTCCGGGTCTCTTGCCAAGCATTCTTGAGACCGTTTTCTCTCTCTCTCTCTCTCTCCCTCTCGCTCTCTTTCTCTCTCTCCCTCTATCTTCAATTATTTTTCCAAATCATGTCATATGTGATTTATCCCTTGCAATACTTCTAACAATAAAATTATATATATATATATATATATATATATATATATATATATATATATATATATATATATATATACACACACACACATATATATATATATATTACAAGCAAAGGATCTCTGATGTCTTATCCACTTATACCATATAATCATTAAACATTCGAGAAAATTTCTTCGTAAGGAAAATTAAAGTTTTTATTATACAGAATATCTTATGAAAACATTAAGAAGAAGTATGGGAAATAAATTTATGAATAAATAAGGGCATACATTACTTTGGTCTTGATACCAAAAATATATGTATAGATAAAATGTGATAAATGCATTTCTGAACATTCTTTTTGTTCAGAATGATATCAATCTCTAGGAAAAAGATGTTTTGGTCTTATAACAAACAAAATGAAAGGTCATTGTTAATTTTGAATAAGTATGGATTCAATAAAATATTTTTATTTAGACAAATTTTCCATGGATGAATATAATTCATTCTATGTCATTTTTCGTTTCATTATTCTAGACCACATTTAAATTAAGTAGAGAAAATATTTAAAATAGAAAACATGAAAATGTAGTGAGTAATATAA
>NC_089744.1:6397500-6437500 GCF_040412425.1 Macrobrachium rosenbergii
TCTAGAGATATCGATTTCAGTGTGTGATATATATCATGACGACACATACATTGATCTGAATACAGAGTATTGCGTTCACTCAACCCTCCATGAACACTGGCGTTGGTGATTTGGCTGTTCCCTCATTTGGGATTTCATTAAAACATGTACGATGTTCAATAGCATTTCATTTTATTCTAATAGAAATCGAGGGTATTACTTACAGCTTTTAGAAATGATGGGAATCTATTTGGACAGCTGAATGGCTCTTCTGCCATTGATCGTCTCACCCGTACATTTTTATGTTGCTTATTCAATGGCCTCATTTACTCACGAAATGTTATATTTCTGTCGCAGTGCAGTGACACTATTCGTTGCTGTCATGGACAATTTACTCACTTAAAATATAGAACAACGGCATCAGCAAAAACTACATTCTAAAAAAACGAAAGTGATAAATTAATTGCTTCATCCTGTATGGAATATTTACTAAAAGCATAAGCGATGAAGCTTGCAAGCAGGTATATAACTGCTAATAGTTTTCGAAGAATCATTATCTCGTGATTTCTCTGCCCATAAAAATGACATTATGGCTTACTATACTACTACTGGATGACGTTAAGTGCCTTGGAATAAACAGATATTTTATTTTTATGTGCCGAACGCGTATATAAATCCCCTTCCGTCCGAGAAATTATGTTCAGTTAAGCTGTTATGCGGTAGCTTTTTATTACGTCATATGAACTGCGCAAATATATATATATATATATATATATATATATATATATATATATATATATATATATATATATATATATATATATATATATATATATATATAAGTTTGGTAATCCAATCACGTATTCTTGATCCCAGATGACCCTAGAGTCATCAATATACAGCTTGGGTGACTAGTTGGTGTAAGGTTAGGAATATACCAAACATCTCGCGAATATGGGTCTAGTGCTCTACCATAGAGCTGTGGCACAGACATAAAACCTGAGTTCGGTATTCTGACAAAGCTGGCTTATACTCGGTCATCAGGCATTCGAGATTTACCAGTTGGTCGGTTCCACCTGACCAGAAATGGCGGATTGCCTATCCGAGAGAGAGGAGGACCACGTAACAAGCATTAAATTTTGATTGAAATGTTTATTTATGATTTCCAGTCAGTTTGTGCGTGTGTGTGTGAGAGAGAGAGAGAGAGAGAGAGAGAGAGAGAGAGAGAGAGAGAGAGAAAGAGAGAGAGAGAGTGTAAACGTATCTATGCGTCTTGTCTTTACTAATTGTGGTAAATGATAAGAAAATGTCCTGCATTAAAATTTAGACTAAAAATAAAGGCTACAGTTCTGCAAAGGGTTTGTGATTACAAGAAAGGAACTCATTTAGTTGAAAAAGAATTCCTTCCCTTGACAACAATACTTTCTTAAAGACTTAATAGACCTATGCTAGATTAGCCTAGGTTTGCATGCTACGGATTACTATCAAAAGTATGATAAAGCGTGCACTATCTTTACGAAATTGCAGATTGCATAAAGTGTTATTTAAAACTTCACTCCATCTGAACGAATGGCAAGTATAGAGAATGTTAGCTCTCAAACACAGCCTTAGTCTAACATCTTTTTCAAATGACGCCATTTTCTTGAAAATAATCCGAAGAAGTGGAAGAAGACTCGATTTCCTAATCATCAGATGAACTTGCATCTTTTTTTATATGAAGTCATGCTACCTGCTTCGAATTTTTTTTTATTTTTACATCCCTGAACTGACGACAAGTATACGGGGGATGATTTTATTTTTCATTCGAAAACAATAGACAGCTATATGCAAAAACTGAAATCAAATCACAACGAACAAAGACACTATATCTACATGATGAATTATATTTCTTGAGGGATAACAACCCTAAATTTACAAAGAACTCTCAGTATATTGTGCTCACCCTTTGATACTGACGAAAACAGAAGCAAAATAGGCCCTTCGTAATTCGAGAGCATTGCGTCTTTACTGATTCTTTTTAGCACTGGTCAGTGTACCACTGAGGCACCGCAGTAGCACATTATCTCGATAGAAAAAAGGACTAGGGGTAGTGCTGGAAGTCTCATCCTTACAAAATTACAAGGAGATATCCAGACAGGAAATACTCTGGATAATATAAATTATAAACGCCAATGCTGGAAAAAAAGAAAAGTTGAGATTCGAGCAATTTTCTCTGGAAGGCAAAGGTTATTGTGTGCTGACATCCCAGACAGGTCATTATCCTATCAAAGGTAGACCCAAAGTCTGCGCAATGAGATATAAATGTATTATTCGTTATACGTATAAGAAAAATTAAAATTTTAGAATACATCTTTACTTCTTTATTCCAGACTCCTGTTTACGCAACTAACCACGTCATTTAGCACCAGGAAGAGCATGTAATTACATACAGTATTCAGTATTTTCCGATTTTGTTCAGAGCAAATCTGCTTCTCAGTTGTGTGGGCTACCACTTTCTCTTTTCCTGTCGGTGGATATAAATAAAAAAAAATGGATGAGAGACTTCTAGAAATGGCAAGTATTGGGGAAAAAATTACCTCAGAACATCTGTAAAATCTAATCTTCCTCTGCAACACTTTCAAGGAAACATTGCAGTGCAATTCGGATACATTATATCGACGTAATATCAATTCCTTAACATAAAGCATAAGACCAGATTAGTAATTCTTTAATATTTCTATGGCTTTTCTTAGGACTAAATAAGACAAATTTCTAATAAAAACTAATTTATTTTCGTAACAGGAAGACGGTTTTCGTCCATTCCAGGCATAATTATAGCAGCAGAACCCCATGATCTTGTTGTACAGTTACGCACACAAACACATATACTGTATATACATAAACATACATAAATATATATATACATATATATATATATATATATATATATATATATATATATATATATATATATATATATATATATATATATATATATATATATAAATGTGTGTGTGTGTTTATACACACACATATATATATATATATATATATATATATATATATATATATATATATATATACATTATATATATTTATGTATATAATGTGTTTGTACGTGTGTGTGTGTGTGTGCGCGCGTGTAAAATGCAAAGTATATTATTCATAAAGTGCGCTCACATTATTCATAGGGAAAAATGGAAACGAAAGGAGCGGGTAATGTAAAAATAAAACGAAAAAAGTAATTGTTAAACAAAAAAAAAACAAAAATGCTAACAAATTTGCATAGGCTCGAGAAAACCTTCAAATCTAAGTCTGTGGAAGTTAGGTAGCCTACATAAGCTGTAGCACTGTGAAAGGTTTGAGAATATTAGTTATATGGTCACCTCAACAAGCAGTGAAAGTCAGCTTAACGCAACATCTCATATGATACAGAAACAACAGATGACGGGAGAGATGCACAGCTCACTTTGGAATATTCTAATTAAGGTCGGGTGACGTAGAGCGTCCCAACTGCCAACATGGACTCATTCCGATTTGTACCCTCTGTGCATATGTTATTTTATTTCAAGATTCCTCTTCCCTTCATAAATACAAAAGCAAGAAATACCAACAGTTCAAGGAGACATAAAATATTCGAAAACAAGGAAAATTGCTTTGTGAGGTAGATGACAAAAAAAGTGACCTTGCCATTTACGAAAACAGTTCCGTTTCAGGATGACTGAATGAATTGCACTGAAGTAAAAGTTAGGAAATGAAAGAGCAGATTTGTGACTCTCTCCTGACATTCTATCATGGTTAATGTAGCACAAATTCACCTACTGTTCAGGGTAACTTTTGTAGGTGTAAATTCAGAATATATGAAGTGAAAGACAGATATCCAGATGAGTCTCATAGCCCTTTTTAGACTATATATCCTTGTCTCTCCAACCGTTTCAGCGCTGGCATGGAGCAATGACTCTACCAAAACACCTCACAAGAAGAAACGTGCAAAAACACACACACGCAGGCACACAAAAAACGAAAAAACAAAACTCGTGTAAAAAAAAAAAAAAACAACCTTCAAGATAACAAATAACGGGGCGGAGTTCAAAGGAATACATTTCAGCAGGAAGAGCCTGTAATGGAAGTCGTCGCCTCGGGCGATTAACAGAATCGCTGAAAGGTTGGATGTAGAAATATCTTGCGTTACTGGTACGTGATCTTATGATGACTGACATTTTATATTTCACTTTAATAATTCAATATTTATTGAAATGGAAGACCTCAAACAAATTTGTGTTGCTCTGCTTCAAAGACAGCTTAAGAGCTCATTGGCATTCGTCTAAGTTGTATCCTGAACTGACAGTAGCCAAATATTATATGAAAGATGATTTGCAATGAAAACTAATTTCACACAGAAAAATAACTGAAGTAGCAGCATTGTTGCAGACGAGACAAGAGTGAAAAATCATAAAAAATAAGGCCATCTTTGATGAGCTACCGGATTTATAGGTCATACAATTCAAAATTCTACTGTAAATATTTTTGGTCACTGTCATATAAGAATAATAGGGACAAGTTGAAGGACTTATAATTCCAACAAACATAAATAACTAACATGAATAAGACTGAAAGAAATCATTCATGTAACGAAAAGATAAAGGAAGCAAACAAATAACCATATTCCTTCCATGGAGTCGTCAGCCAATGCTGGAAAGAGAATATGAGTTACTAACAAAGTATTCACGCAGAAGCAGGATACGCTAATGGTCTCATTACACGATGACCTATTTACAATAGGGCACATCAGACAAGTTCTTCATTGGAGAGGTGGGTAGAGCTCTCGGCTAGCACGCTGTTGGCCCAGCGTTCGACTCTCCGACCGGCCAATGAAGAATTAAGAGGAATTTATTTCTGGTGATAGAAGGTCATTTCTCGTCATGATGTGGTTCGAATTCCACAATAAACTGTAGGTCCCGTTGCTAGGTAACCAGTTGGTTCTTAGGCACGTAAAATAAGTCTAATCCTTCGGGCCAGCCCTAAGAGAGCTGTTAATCAGCTCAGTGGTCTGGTTAAACTAAGATATACTTAACTTATCAGACAAGTGCCAGGTAAAGTCCGAGACAAATTAGCATTAAGGGATGAATTAGTAATCTTGGCTCCTAAGTGGCCATGCATGGAATGAAGAGAAGGGAACGATGTACTATTATGATGTAAAAATAGGTTTTATAAATAACTGAGAAAACATGGAACGAAGACCCTGAAAGTAATAAATGAAAGCAAAATCTAGTGTTGGAACATCATACCAAAGAGAGAGACACACGCAAGTTATTTCTGTCACGTTTCCGAATGGGCCATTCTCTTCTAACACACAGACACCTAGTGAATAATCTACATAACATTTGTTGAGCGAAAGTCCAAAGTATAATCAGCGGCGGCTATCAAGTTTTGGAAAGAAATCGACCAGTGAAATTTTGTCAGAAACTTCAACATTTGCAATTACTCCAATTATAAACTTTTGAAAAATTGTAATTTAATTGACAAAATATAGAAAAAAAATATAAGTAAATACAAATCGTTTAGAATAACCCTCTGGGTGCTGATAATCAGCTCAGTGGTGTGGTAAAACTATTTTTTTAATAATAATAATAATAATAAGAGACCCCTGCTGGGTACTGACAGATTTTAAATGTTTTCTGCACTAATTATTTTTCCAACATTAAAAAGTCTACGCTAAAAGGAGGTATCTTCCCAAGAACTCACATGACAGTGCTCACAGCACATTTGTATTTCAAGACTCGTGGATGAACCCCTATGCAGGATTCGAACTTTCATCTTCTGAGTTGCATGTTATAGCATTACTCATTGAATTGACAGTTGCAGAGTTCAGCTATCTATTGAATTGTCAGTTATAGAGCTTACATATATATATATATATATATATATATATATATATATATATGTGTGTATATATATATATATATATATATATATATATATATATATATATATATATATATATATATATATATATATATATATATATATATATATATATGTGTGTGTGTGTATATTGTGATAAGTTCGTGTCAGTTCGTGAATTTGACCCTTCTTTTCAATGATGGCTATATCTCAGCCAGACATAGCTACGATTTGTTAGGCTGAATTCATTATAAGAATCCGTCTTACTTTATGGAGTTAAATTTAGTGTTCAGATTATCTTTACGACTTCACCCAGTACAAGTTATCTCTCCATTTTTTTTTTACTAATTTTTTTGGATTCATCCTGGGATTCAGTTTATATTATAAAATGAGAAGATTGACTGAATTATAGCCCCCATAAAAATACGCAAAATCATTTTCATTCATTCTAATTTATGGACCATAAATCAATACCTTCTTTCGTCTCTTTATGCGTGCTTTAGGAGTAGAACGAATATATAATTTATATATAAGTAAGATGGGCGTGAATAAATACTATACTTTTCTTTTTAATGCTGCAAGATGTGCTCCTTATTCCATGTTCATCGTTATAGAAATTCTTGCACAGGCATTACCACAGAGCATTACTTCTGACATCTGAAATAACGTAATGAACACCAAAGAAGAAGATCAATGAACTCAACTAATGACCAGTTAAGACAACAAAAAAGCTCAATGGGGAGACCTTAGCATAAATAGTCAATCCGTGAATAACGCTCCTTTTTCCATCCAGAAGCACACAGCCTTTCTATTTACTTTGTCTAAGAGAGAAATCAGACACGCATTTGACACCGAGAGAATCAGACCTTGAAAGAAGGACGCTTGTCACCAAGTATCTGTCAACATTATAATTATATAATGAAAGCAACGAGCCGCTTGGTACGTATCATTTGACAACGTCTGTAAGTTACCAGAATTACCAAGCAGGGAATAAATACAAATGTGCAACCGTCAACGCTGGTGAAAATGCGCTCATCCACTATTTATGGCTGTGTTTATTGCGGTTACTGTTATTGGGATGCCACGTGAAAGTCACTGCGTTTAATTTTCGCTATTGTAATTATCTTATTGTTAACGTTGTTGCTAAAATATTATTGTTTTAATTTACATTTTCTTTCGTTATCATTGATGTTCGCCGTATCACCTGTCACTGTATTGCCTGAATGCTGGGATATAAATTGTAAAGAATATGGCGAAGCAGATTATGTGATATGGCGGCTACGACATAAGATTTTGTGGAAAGGCTAAAAAGACCATCTCTAAAAAAAAACTGACAGAAAATTAGTTCACAGAAAATATTTAGCATTTCACTTAACAGGCTGACAAGTTTTATCTGGCCACGTGACTTGAAATTTGAAAAAGCTCAAATGACTTTGAGACGGTTGGTTTTATTTTACTTTAACCTGATGTAGAGGATACCAGTGGCGAGGCAAAGTTGATCATAAAAGAAAATAAACTTGCTTTGCATATACAGCGTTAGTTTACTTGAATACACGAGAGAAACTCGAGGGTTTAAAATAATATTGAGGAAATTTTAAAAATCCTGTTCATTCTGATGAGCAAATGGACATCTGTCATCTATAGCACGATGACAACAGATCTTTTATACATATTTATTTTTGTGCCTGATAAAGAATTATTAGAAAACATTTCACATTTTGTATATCATTTTAGAAAGAATAAAGTACATAAAATATTCCTTAGAGGGTTTTTGCAAGTGAAATATGTTATAATTGTAACTTTAACTTTCAACCATTTTAGCATACGCTACACATCATAGTGTCTTTTGTTTTCTCTCTCCATCCCCTTCTCTCACTTAACATAAGGCCTGGCCTAGGTCAGAGAATATTCGTATAAAGGAAGTGACCTTCGGTATGGGCATGTGGCACAAAGTAGAAATGTTACAAGAGAGGACGGCAACAATCTTCGTTACAACGTATGATTGCGAGATTTATCCAATACATTCGTTTTCATAATGTTGTTGTTTTTGCATCAGGAAGGATGGATATATTTGCATGTGCTCAAGTTCTGCAACGGAATTACTCATTTTTGTATCACCGGTAAGCGCGAAATTACATGAGCCTCGAAGATTGTATTTACTTTTTCATGTGTGTAGTTGCAGATTTCAAACATTGCTATTGCATCGCATTTTGATAGTTAAGCTTTTTATCTATGCTTGGACTTATCTTTATTTCGTTGAACTTACAGAAAATTATTTTTAAAAATACAAAATGAGCAATCGTTTTGAATATTTACATTCCCTACTAAGCTATCGTCAAAAATGCACATAAAGTGTCAGAAAATAACAAGAAGGCTTGGCCTAGTGTTTTCTGTCTAGCTCTACTTAATTTTCCCTTTTAACTATGCAAATGTCGGTAAGTTTATATTTAACTTTTGGAATAAGAAATATATTTGCAAAGCGCCTCTGATTTAATGACATTTTCAGGGGCCCTGAAGCAGCTGTGTCAGGAAATCTCAAGCAACGTCCATCCTCCCATTGATTTGAACAAGAAATGATTAATAAATTTTTTCCTAATTTCTCAAGTATAGAAAAACACTAACAAAGCTATGTCTAGTCATATGGAGGTCCTTATAGTCTGTCACTTTCAAGACATTAATCACGTATTAACACTCAGAGATGAATATATAATGTTGATTTCTTCAAACCCAGGAAGCGAGTGACGTAAAAGGGTTGTTTTTGAAATGCCCTGAACAAAAGACCATATATGCATAAAATATTTCCGTTATTATCATTTTGTCTCACAGTACATCACAGCGCATATGTAAAACTCTGCCATGCAACGTAAAGAAATTTCTTTCGAATTTCCAAATCAAAGCATATTGTTGAGTTGTATCGTTTCTGAAGAAAAAAACCCATGTTCCTTGGTAGATCTCCCGTTTAATTTTATCTCATCTCACAAAAATGACGCAATAATTCTGAGACTTTTACTTCGCGGAAGTTTTCTGGAAGTGTTCTGGAAAGAAAATCGAACCATGACAGGATATTCTGCAAATAAAAATTTGTCGACAGAATTTTCTTTTTCGTTTTTACTCTCTTCCCCCTTAAAGTTAAAAGAAAAAAAAAAGTCCCTCGGGATCATAATCCTTATCCTTCTTCTTCTTCTTCTTCTTCTCCCCTCCTGTTTTATCTCCTCTTTCTTTTTCTTGTTCTTCTTCAGAAACCCCGGGGCCGGAAAGGTCTACGAATTGGAATGATATGAGAGAGCTTAAGGCATGTCAGGGTCTGATTGGAAAGATCTGCACAAGATTCATTCATCGAGAAAATACCATAAAGTGAGAGAGAGAGAGAGAGAGAGAGAGAGAGAGAGAGAGAGAGAGAGAGAGAGAGAGAGAGAGAGAGAAGAAAGTAAATTTATATTATTTTACCTCCTGAAGACGCCGGACTTTACATCAATAATTTTTTTCCAACGATAAAGAATGGACGCTGTAAATAAAGAAAAAAAAAGCACACAAACACATGCACAGACACACACGTACACACATTAACACGCACACACACATAAGTATATATATGCATAAATGTGTGTGCAGATATATATATATATATATATATATATATATATATATATATATATATATATATATATATATATATATATATATATATATATATATATATATATATAAATATATATATAAAATATATTTATATTTTATTTCTATTACATATATATAAATAAAAGTTATTTTTCTTTCGATTAGATTTATGGCCGCTCGAGTCCTTGCCCAGTCCTTGCTAGGGAAGTGTACATTGCAATTTAGAATAAGTGACGTAAAAATTCATTATTTCCGGGAATCTTGCATTTCACGATCATGGGTTTTCTAGATTTTGGGCTCCAGGATTATAACACTGTGATTTCAGCTTCCCGGATTATAACCCAAAAACATCTCAGGTAGCCAGTTCTGTTTAAGTCAACAATGGTGCAGTGGGTTTCCACGAAGCTCGCCCATATCACTATGCCTTCGGAAGGATTTATACCTATCTCTCTCATACACACATATATATATATATGTATATATATATATATATATATATATATATATATATATATATATATATATATATATATATATATATATATATATATATATATATATATATATATATATATATATATATATATATATATATATATATATATATATATATATATATATATATATATATATATATATATATATATATATATATATATATATATATATATATATATATATATATATATATATATATATATATATATATATATATATATATATATATATATATATACATACATATATATATATATGTGTGTATGGGGCTTGCTCTAGAATATGCAATATAAACCTTCCCCTAGCAAGGACTGGGCCATAAATCTAATGCACCATTGTTGACATAAACAGAACTGGCTACCTGAGATGTTTTTATCCGGGAAGCTGAAATCACAGTGTTATAATCCAGTAACAGAATGCAAAAAATACGTCATTTAAATCACAACTAAACTATCAGTAACAGAAAGAAAAATAACATTTAAATCACATTACTTTCAAAGGTTCTGGCGATTTTTTTATAAAGCGTATCTTGAGCGAGGTTACTTTTTTAAAGTGTATAATTGCAAAGTAGTATTAGGCAATAGAGGCTCGCATTAGGTCTTTATTAATATGAAGAAATAAAATATGAAGTAGAAGACCTATTTTCAGCCATTGTAAACCAGACGCCTTGTTCATCAACATGGGACTAATTCACTTTTAGCGCTCCGCAGAAGCGAGTACCTGAAGCTTGATTAAAATGGGTGTGCAAACTACGCAGGGTATTTACCCAGCGTCTCGATTTCCTTGAAGGAGCTGAATCTATTCTGAAGATATTCTGAAACAGCATTAAACGGTAACTGAAACATGGGTAAGCTAATGAAAAACAAACATGAGATGATAACGCTGCCAAGGTACAAATTTGCAGTGAATTCGGTTACCATATGCGTGTTTATTTTTTTAAATCTCATAAGCATTTTGTGCGGCGGACAGTAGGGTTATTTGATTGCAGGAATTGTTTTATGCTGCTACTACTTCCATTGTTACAACTGGTACCCTGCTATCATTAATAATTATTGAATATCATTACTAAACTGAAGAAGAAGAAGATAAGGACAAATTCGAACCAGCACGTCCGGTCCCTTATTGATTTGTTGCTGGGAATATTTCTTTTTAATTTCTATGTTGCGATGCAGAGGACTTTTCCAAAATATTTAAAAAAATTACTTGACCAAAAATAATATTTGATAAAGGCATCATTATGATTTTATGGATTTAGGAGTTCTGAAGTGGTTTGGTCACGTGAAGAAAAAAGATAATTTTAGAAGTTTTGAAGTGGTTTGGACACGTGTGGAAAGAAAAACTGAGGAAGAAGAAAATAGAGGAGGTTGATAGAGTGGAGGAGTTGTTGGAACAGTGGGACTTAATCTTAGAGAACCAGTAACTTCCATCGTAATGTCTCTGCACATCGTTTATGATCAGGCACTTGGAGGGAGAATAGACAAAAGCTCATCCGGAGATGGCCCTTTTGGGGAAAGTTTTGCCACTCATATTTGTTTGTTTCCGCTGGCAAGGAAGGGGTATAGAATGTTCTTTTCTTTCTATTCATTTGATTCATATCGTTTATCCGGAATGAGAGAGAGAGAGAGAGAGAGAGAGAGAGAGAGAGAGAGAGAGAGAGAGAGAGAGAGAAGAAGGGTAGGGTTAGGGATGTATTTGAGCTGGGAAAAATACATCTGTTGTCCCAATGAATAAACACAAAGAGTAAGTGAAAATTAGAAGGGAAACAAGAGGCGTCAGTATAAGAGGAAACTGTTAATGAAACATGTTTCTTTTATTGCAAATGAGACTTGGAGAGGGACATTTTATGACTAGAGCCCATCACCGCTGTAAAATGGACTGTCCATATGGCGGGACACATCCAACATAGGTCTTAGCTCAGAAATGAGTCCCCGTTCGGGGAAGATAACTATCTTCCACTTTCTTAGCTCGTGTGAGAGAAAGTGTACAAGATGCTAACATAAAGGGGTTCACATTGCAGAAGCTTACTCCTAAAGATTCCAGTGAATGTTGAAATGATTGCTGTTTAGCTATTTTCTTTTAATATAACCTTCTGTCGATCTAAGTAGTAGCTCCGCGGCGGCGATTTCCTTCTAAACTTGACTTTTTCTACAGTTTTTTGGTTGCTAATTATGGATTTACCTTCGATTTTTTGTCACGCGAATGTAATTAACCTGTAATTAACCTCTGAAGTCCATCCAACAAGGGGTTTCCATACGCGATCTTCACAGACAGAGCTCGGGTATATACGTCTGTTTGGAACGGTTCATATCCCGTCCGGCAAGTGCAATCACTTGTTAACGTATGGGTACCGCCCCCCCAACCCTCCGGGCCAGTACTAAACACGGCGAAGGGACATCCCATTTGACCGACAACAAACAAACGCACCGCCAATATCAGAAGCCCTAAAATTGTAGAAAAAACCAGTTTAAAAGGTAAAAACAGGCGCGGAGCTAATACTTAGAATTAACTAACCTGCCTCTAAAAAACAGATAAAGTGATAACTAGATAAAATATCGTCATAATCAGTGCATCTATTTTCTGCACGTAACATTTCCATTGTTTTGCCCCTGTGGCTCTCACCCTCTCCATGGGAACCTCAACTTTATTATACTCCTTCCATTATTCACCTGCTTCAAAAATCCTTTCTCCGGAAAAATAAGAATCTTATACAAATCCTTATTAATCCAGCTTATGCTTAGGATTTTCTCTTGCCTCACTTTTCAGTTGGGATTTTTGAGGTCAGGGTGTCATTGTTCTCATGAGGAAGTGTGTCTGTGCTTAGTGTTACAGTGCATATTCCGGACCTGCACTTATCTATCCGTTTTTATCCCATACTTATCCGTTTTGCAATAAGCTCAGAAAACAATTTAAGCCGGTCAAAAAGAAACTGCATTCTTTAAAATGGGCCGCAAATAAGTCAAGACCACTGCTTACAGTTAAATTCCTTCCTTTGGAAATAAATGAAAGAATTTTCCTTTCGCAATTTAATCTTGCAATGAAGAGTATATCCAAACAATATGGAAATAAAGAAGCTGAGATATCATTGCAGCTTTTACACTACGTAGAATAGGTGAATATCACCAGAAAACGTTTACTTCCCGTCTCTGAGAATAAAAAAGAGACACATAATACATATATGTGTTATGTATATAAATATGTATGTATATATATATATATATATATATATATATATATATATATATATATATATATATATATATATATATATGTATATATATATATATATATATATATATATATATATATATATATAATATATTATATATATATATGTTGTTTTTTGTAATAGCACAATGCCCTCTTAACTTCATTCTTCGAAACTTTTGGAAGATCCAAGCCTTAAGATCCAAGAGCAAGAAATTGAAGTGGTTGAGATGTCCGGTAGCGGGGAAACGAACCCACGTCACCATAATCACAAGGAGGTCACGTGGTTAGGTCGGCAACGTGACCTCCTTGTGATTATGGTGACACGGGTTCGTTTCCCGCTGCCGGACATCTCAACCATTTCAACTTCTTGCTCTTGGATCTTAAGGCTTCGCAGTGACAAGCGTATCCAAAAAGCACGAAGAATTCGAGAAGTTAAGAGGGCATTGTGGCTATTACAATTACATATATATATATATATATATATATATATATATATATATATATATATATATATATATATATATAGATATATATATATATATATATATATGTGTGTGTACATAAATGTGTGTACATATATATATATATATTTATATATATATATATATATATATATATATATATATATATATATATATATATATATATATAAACCAGAAAAATTTAGCCAGCACTTCATGGTAACATAATGCTAATTCAAATGTTCATTAAATAGTATTTTAACTGCTTCAGGTGTCATAAGTGTTTTGGTCATCGTCTAGTTTCCTTTACCTCCCTTTTTTTTATATTATTTTGACCACCAATTCATTACAACTATGCCAACTACCCTTCTGGATGAAATATTTAATTATTTTCTTTACTTGCCATAAAGAACACATAACAACCACCTTCATAGTTCATTCAAGCCTCTTGCGTACTTTCTTTTATCGTACAAACAGAAAATCAAATGTTATGTCTCAATGATGTTATTGCAACTACTTTTTACTCTTGCATTTTTTTACTTCCATTTCCGAGCCTGAAGATGGTAACAGAGAATTCCCGAAATTGCAAGTAATAATAGAGAAAATGTTACGGATTTTAGATCTGGTGTTCTTGTTCCTACATAGAATTAAACTTTCAAAGGAAATCAGCATTTATGAAATTTTGATTTCTCTCAGATGAAGTAGGAACATGACGATTCCATCTCCCAACTTCGAAGGGTGCAACCAGCCAAAGTTGGAACGATGGTTGGGGATTACATTGCTCAGTCACATTTGCTTTGATAAATTCCATTCACTGCTCGCATGAATATTCAAAACGCATGCAAAGAACATGGATGGAATCTTTCTTCTTTTTTTTTTTTAACCTGGCTTCCATATCCCCGTCTTGGTTGTCAAATTTTCTGTTTGTGGTTCAGTAAAAATTAATTGTACCATTACGTTCGAATAAAAAGTACATATTAAATAAAAGTACATATTAAACAAAGTACATATATATCATCACAAAAATATCATAAATACTTAAAGGTAGCTGCAAGACTATTAGAAAGAAATTACGAGACCGTTTGCATTTTACTGCTCTTTCACGGCTGTGAAATCCTTGTTCTAATTGTACTTTAGATAAATACCTTGGCAATTTGTATTTAACACAATTTTTTTTCAAAGGAAGGCACAGTTTTAAGTCCCTGTATCCTTTACTGAATCGAAATTCATAGGAAATATCATCCGAGTCAGTGGTGACTGTATTTTTGCTGAAAAACAAATACATACGTTTTTCCAGTGGGTTTCATAAAAGTTAAAAAATACTAAATCTATCTCATCATAAGGAAAGTCATGACGTACGTTGAAATTCCTGTATACTTCGCTTATAAGACTGATGCAGTCTGTTTGTCGTTTAAGTGTTAAATGTCAGTAAATATTTATTACTTGAGTATTCAGCGCTCATTAGAAACCTTAACACGTTACTATTACTGTAGGAGTTTCATAGTTCTGAATTAATGTAACTCTGGACTTGCCATCATCATCATCTGTATTATTTCCCATTGAATAATTTATTTATATTTCCACTGAAGTTATTTCATTCAAACATTAAGGGATGGCTGAAACGCCATACCTGTCTCATAAATGAAAAACAAAAGACTCTTGACATAAAATTATTGTTCTAATGATACGACTGAGATCACTGGAGTCCATCACTCGAGAAACATGTTATAGGCCGCTTCCAATGAAATTCAGGTCAGATCAGGGATCCTTTCCTCAGACAAGAAAAATGTGGCATAAAGAACAATTCTGTAAGCTACTTACAGGTACATTGTGGTCGAGAGCTTTTAATGCGAAGTGTTTTTTTTTTTTTTCGCCTAACGCGATAGACTATGAACCATGTTCCTGGAGATCATTATGAGGAATTATTATTGGGAATGTTATACGCCATGCGGCAGACCCGCCCTCTAAACACGCCTTGTGTTTGGAGAGCTGTGACAAGGGATAACTACCATCGAGACTAGTTTTCGTTATACACCGTGCGGTGGGCTGGCCAGCCAGTCAACCCTCGGCACGTGATTGCTCGTAAACAAATTACATTATTATATCTGTTAACGGCGTCATTATTAATCATCGAGCGTTAATTTTACCGCTATAATGAGTTCAGAAACGTAGATTCTGTGGGAATGTTCAGTGTGGCTTGGCCATCCCCGCAGAGTGTGAAAAAAAGTAAAATGGAAAGTAACTGTGTGGCTTCTTTGGTAAAGGTAAAGCTATTCCATACGATGTTTCATGGTTTAGATGATAGTGACTATGATGGTTCTGATTTTTTCAGCTGAAAGAGCTTAGTGATAGTGTTGTTATTAAGCAAGGTGGTGTCATAATAAGTGACGGTACACAGGAAAGCAATGACATTAAAGAGAAAAATCAAAGGGGCAAAGTTAAGACAGGGCTAGTAGTGTGAAAAGAAAGATGAAATGAGCTTATTATTTTTACGACTCTAGTGCCAGTGATTCCAAAGATGTCAAATGGGTGCATCCTTATAACAGTGATAGTGATATAGAATGTGGTGGGTCACCGCCTTATGCATCAAGGCAACCCCATACTTGGGCAAGAGTGCCATCTCCATCAGTTTTGAACCCAGTGCTAGTGCCACCACTAGCAGTGTTACCCAGCCTGTGGAACCTATTGATGGGGCTGCACACCCTATACAGAAGGAAAATGAAGAAAAAGAGTAGACCAGAAACATGGGCTGTTAATGCTGCTAAAAGGCAAAAGAACCTTGGCCCGTCCTATTAAAGCTTTGTTAAGAAGACGGGTACTAGAAAAACTAATACATCAAGGTGGTCAGCCTCACTTGTAGCTGAAAGAACGAGTGTTTTTTTTTTTTTTTAATTAGGGTCAACTGGGGACTACAGCTTGCAGGCGGCATAAATCTAAAGAAATGTTCACAGGGAACCCATCAAGTGGAAGCCATCTAAAGCCGAAGAACGCAAGAAGTGGTCATTGAGTTACTCTGTAAACTTCGAGGCTAAAGAAATAACAGTCTGCAAGGCTGCGAGGACCCGAGTTGCTAAGGAAAAATTATCAGAAGGAGGAACAATATAAGACTTGAGGGCACAAACCCAAACACCAGGAAAATAAATGGTCATCCTTGAGCAGAAACAACTTCTGTCAGTTTGTCCCAGGCACTACACCCATAAACACAAAGCGAACCGCCCATGTTTAGTCTCGCCTCAGCTTCAGGAAACGTTTTAGAAATATGCCTTGATCGAATGGATGGCAGCCATCCTGATGTCGCCGTGGTGAAGTTAGAATATTACAAGATTTTTAGTCGTGATTATAATATTGGTGAAGAAGGATGCCTGCAACACCTGTTGTGACCGGTTCATGAAAGCCCTTATTGAAGAGTGGCGGGTTGGAACAGCTGTTTCTCATCTCGATCAAGAACAAAGGGCACAGAGTGAATAAATATCTGTAGCTGCCCGATGCCTTGAAGACTGTATCGCCATGAACTAATGGCAGATCACGCCATGTCCCCGTCTTTCTGTCGGGTGGGCATGTTACAAACGCAAATTGTGACGTAGTTTTCCTAACATTTCCGGCTTCCCCCCGCCCCCTCACCCGCGTTGACGGCCCCTGTGCCTCTCATTTCATTAATGCAGCTTGCTACCCTACAAAAATAAACAAAACAAGAACTTCTCCTATGTTGGTGAGTAAAGCTATTTTTGGTCATTATCCATCTTTTTTCATGCCCTTTTATCCATTAATGGTTATATTTTAGGCATTTATCACCATGATCTTTATCATTGATGATGGTTTACAAGTATATTAGGATTCTTATTAACATACTTCATGTTTATTGTTGTTTGTTACCTAATTGTGGCAATTTGTTGTTAATTTTTTTGCATTAATCACCATTATCTTCATCATTATTCATTGAGATTATTATTAACGTACCCCTTGCTTATTCATTTTTATTGACTATGTGTGACATTATTAGTTTTTGGATTTTATTTTTTTGCAATAATCTCCATTATCTTCATCATTAATCATTATTCGCACATTTTTTTTAGAAAATGTCATTATCATTAATGTGTTTACCTGTTTATTAGCTATGCGTGGGAATATTTTTGGAAATTTTTTGGAAAGTTCTTTGAAATACAGAAATAATCTTCGGGGTTAGGGCATACCTTTTTCGTTATCGACATTCAGTATTGAACATTAATGTAAGCTACCAGTACAAGCAACATCTTAGGGATTTTATACCATAAAAACGTAATACAAAACATCTGTGCATAAATTAGGGCAATATAACAAAAAAATTAGATACCTGCGTATTTTTGCAAATATCTCAAAATTAATATATTATTTTTCAAAAATGTTTACATAGCTGACGCATAATTGAAATAGAGTTAACTTCAACTTTAAACAAGTAAAAAATGCACCGAAGTTGCTTCGGCGCTGTCGAGTTTTCTGTGCATTGTATAATAAGGCCACCGAAAATAGACCTGTCTTTCGGTGGTCTCGGTATAATGCTGTATGAGCCACGGCCCATGACACTTTACCCAAGGGCCGGTGGTGGCCTATACTATATCGTTGACAGAAGCACGATTATCGTTAACTTTGACCTTAAATAAAATAAAACTACTGAAGCTAGAGGGCTGCAATTTGGTATGCTTGATGATTGGAGGGTGGATGATCAACATACCAATTTGCAGCCCTCTAGCCTCAGTAGTTTTTTAAGATCTGAGGGCGGACAGAAAAAGCGAAGACAGAAAAAGTGCGGACGGACAGACAAAGCCGGCACAATAGTTTTGTTTTACAGAAAACTAACAAGCCGTTGGTTTTCAGCCGAAATTTGCTCAGTATTTACAAAATGTTGCATAGCATGCACTTTGATCAGTAGACTCATTTTTTAACATCATATTTTGAAATGATTCCTATTCCTATTGGCATCAACAACAACAACAACAAATTTGATTAAAGTTGTATTCTGTAATGGATCTAGCTAAAATGTATGTCATTTCCATCGAACCCACGACATAATATGTTAAACAATTATTTTTTCCTTTTATTTTGACCCACTCAAACTCTACCTTCACAAATACTATCAAGAACCGTTATTTGACTCTAGATTTCTTTACATCCATTCAAAGGTTATTTTTGCGTCTGTCTCTCATTAAAAAGTTACCTAGAGCATGAGTGCCGTCATTTCAGCTTATAAGCAATTTTCTGTTAAATTCTGGAGTCTCGTTATCTAGCCTCAAAAGGACTTAAGAAAAGAACAGAAAGAACAAAAAATGATAATAATTCCTGTGGGCAAAAGAAACAGCGATTTTTTCCCAATAATATTTCGGTAGGGAAAACTCCAAAGTCTTTTTTTGTCTATCGCAATCAAGATTGAAGGTTTTTTTAGGATTCTGTCATAATTTCGAAAATGAAATTCTCTCGTTCAACATATTCATTCTTCAGGCTTTGGTATATATTACTCATATGACCCACGATGGTGAAAAAATTATAATTCTGATCTAATCAGTTTCAAAACCTCAGATTTCTTTGTCTTGAATCTGATAATTCCTTATTCAGTCCTAATAAAAACCTAATGAAAAAAAAACAAAATAGATGAAAGATTATATAATGAATCTGATAACCGTATGTTACCATCGCATTTATGAACAGATCCAAATCTTTATTTTATTCAAAAGTCGATTTTTGTCGCAGCAATTTTTTTTATAGCGCTACACACACACACACACACAAAAATCACTGCTTATGATCTCACCACTTTCCTTTCACAAGAGCTTGCTAAAGATCGAATTCGAATTTTTCTACTTAGCTTAACCTTTACTCCTTCACTTTCATTTAATCTTTGCTCAAGTTACAGTTCTTCCCTGGATGGGTCGATATCATACTCGGCTAGCACACTCCTAGGCCTGCCTTCGATTCTCCGGCCGGCCAGTGAAGAATTAGAGGAATTTATTCCTGGTGTTAGAAATCCATTTCTCGGTATAATGTGGTTCGGATTCCACAATAAGCTGTAGGTCCCGTTGCTAGGTAACCAGTTGGTTCTTAGCCACGTAAAATAAGTCTGATCCTTCGGGGCAGCCCTAGGAGAGCTGTTAATCAGCTCAGTGGTCTGGGTTAAACTGTGGTATACTTATTACTTATTTTGCTTAAGTTACCACAACAGATAAACCACAACTGTGGGGTAAAATTTACGAATAATGGCGTTAGGACGGAAGTCTCTAGAGGGAATTTCAACAAAGTGCAGCTGGCGAATAAGGGTATGACTCTCATGTAAGCTCCCCTGGATGGGGCTGACTCGTACCTTTATTTATCTGTCACAACTTTCAGTACTCACTCACGTCCGTGAGTGAACAAAGTCAGATTGTGAAAAGTTAATTCCAGTTGACAAACGTTAAAAAGTGCATGCACCAGATAGGTAGATAGATAGATATTGAAGAAATCTGTGATTTCACTGAATAATAATAATAATAATAATAATAATAATAATAATAATAATAATAATAATAATAATAATAATAATAATAATGTTACAAAAAGGTCTCTTCAAGAATTGTGGCTTTTTGCTCATTATTTTTAAAGTCATGCACCACAGATAATAATAATAATAATAATAATAAAATTTAATAATAATAATAATAATAATAATAATAATAATGTTAGAAGAATGCTTGAAAATTTTGGTAATAATATAATGATAATAATATCTGTATCAAGACAGTTAAAAGTATCAGAGACTTGACAAATATTCTCCCTAGGTGCGAATTTAGGAACAGACGAAATGAAGGATAATATTTCAGGAGCACTTTATCTGTTCTTAATTTTATCATAGTTCGTCCTCTTATGACCGAGAAAATAACGATAGTTCAAATTTAGAGTAACAATCCCACAAGATATTATCCGCATAAATTCTTAACGATTGAGTGTTGCTCAATGTCGGAAACTCAGCACACATTGTCATTCTTTCCTCAGATGGTTTATTGAAGAGCTGATCAAAAAATTAATCTAAAATTATTTAAGATTAACAAAAGTAAATATAGATACATTACTATACATCTTCTGGAAGGATTTAGAGAAGTGTAAAGTAAATATAAATAAATAAAAGCCTAAAATTCTGTTAACCTGATTCTGGGATTAAATGTTTTTTGACTCGAGAATCGTAATTAATCTCAATTTTTCCTGTAAACAAGAATTGAATGAGTAAATGATAGATTCTCCATCAATGAATACAAAGGGATTAAATCTAACCTTCCTTACAGGATACTCTGTAATCTTGTACGTTTCATTTTGCAAGGGCTCGAAGGTGGAAATACTTTTATTAAAATCAGGAAGCAATGGGATTCATTTTTTTATTGAAAGAAGTGATTGAATATCAACATCGCTTTGTATTTCCATGGATATATATCGAATGACTGTTCTGATTATAAGTTTCCAAGAAATCTTAATTAAAGATGGTGAGGTTTCCGTTCCGGCCGGTTACTAAAAGGTGAGAGGGATATTACCACGAATATCCAATTAAGTTCACTCAGTTTACAGGTTCAAAAATTATTCATTACTATGGGAAACTTCTTGCAAGAGCGAAGTGAAAGGGATGCTTCTGCAGTGAAAATAAGCGAAATGACACCAAGGGTAAAAACAAAGTGAAATAAAGCCCAGAGTCTTTTTCGTTCATTAGATGTTTCGTTCCATACGGTAATTGTCCAGATAACAGAGGGTCATTAAGGAACACTTCGCAACAAAGAGTAAACATTTAGAAAGAGTATGTTATACCGTGTCCGGATCATTTTTATTATTTCCGCGATACGTGTGTCTGACAGTTAGAATGTAATTGATATTCAGTTTATTAATGCACAAAACGCTTCATCAGCATACCATATTCACCGTCATCACATATTGTAGCTCTATACTAATAGTATTGTAACTGTTTTGTAACCGTAACATACTAAGGATTTAAAGTCCTCACAATAATTTATAATCCGTGAGTGCCCTAATCCCACCTTTGAAGAAGAGTAAATCGGATTTCGAGTAACATATGACTCGGTTCTTTCATAACAGCGAAATATCAGAGTTTAATGTCGTTCACGGGTTAGTTCTTTCAGTAGTCTATATTTTATGGCTGTTTTCACGTATGATGACGAGTTTCCACTCTATTATGCTAATATATGCTACCAACACAAGCAATACTGCTTAGTGATATTAGAATTAGAATTAACGTTCATGCATAAACAAGTGCTAGTTTTTATTCAATTTAAAAGAACAGAAAGAATGAACTTTTTTTTTTTTTAATTCACAATTTTGTCCAATCTGGACTGACTTTTAATAACATTTCTATCCGAGAATCGTGAAAAAAGAGAACTTGTGTTTTTGTTCGAATATATTCCATTAGAAGTAAGCGCCTAATGCTGGCAACTTTAATTTAACAAATATAGTAGGGGAAACGAACATTCAGTATTTATGGAAGAAAAGAAAGCAGAACTTCGAATTGTTTTTCTCCTAACAGGAAGAGAGAGCCATCAGTCATTATTTTAACTGCATGGTGCAATTTTTCCATTCTCACATACCTACTGGTATTTCTATACTCCTCACCTGTTTAAGATTTTTGTCTATTTTCCCTTCTCTTGCTTTTCCTGTATATATTTTTATTGTTTATTTGTAACCATCCTGTTTTCTGGATTGATTCGCGTCACACACACTCATACATGAATTATTTCGTGCGCATCATACGTCATGTGAGTATGGATGAAATGTAAATAAAATGAAAATGTGGTAAAGAGATAGTCGTAGATGAATAGGTAGATCAGACGATTTGGAGTGGTTTGGTCACGTGATGAAAATGAAGGACTGTAGGTTGGCAGAAGGTTGTTTGCTTGGAAATTTTAGACATGAGAGGGAGTCAGAGAAACTGAATATATATATACATATATATATATATATATATATATATATATATATATATATATATATATATATATAATATATATACAGAATATATATACATAGGCAAGTCAATTCCCTGATAATGAACCTGGGTAGATATATGAAGCCTGTAGAGTATAAGATGCATTTTTCTTCTTTGATATAAACACAGTGTACAGCCGCAAGGATCTTTGAACATTAACTTTGCAGCTGGATCATTCATGAATAGTTACATACTTAACAAGAACACCGTAGTGAAGCGAGAGAGAGAGAGAGAGAGAGAGACAGAGAGACAGAGAGTGAGAGAGAGAGAGAGAGAGAGAGAGAGAGAGAGATTTTCGTGAAACATTTCCGCTTCACTCTAGTCATTACCCGTCGTTAGCGACGTTGTGAATTTTTCAGATTTATTGGACCGCTTTGCTTATTCACGGGATGAAAGTCTTTATGCACGCAAGGTAGCGATCTCATAGGCGCACTTCATAATTCAGCTTGAACTCAAGAATCTTCATATATCCTTTCCCTCGGGGCTCTTTAAGCGTAAACTACAGTAATATATTAAATAAGAAATTAATTGTATTTTATCATATGTTAAGGAAAACTTTCCAGAATTACCTGGTATGCCCGATAAATCCGTCCGTCCGCCCCCTCCCTGCCTTCCCCCGTGTTATAGTTCACTACAGAAATGTTTTAGAGTGAAGGAAATGCCAGTCATCAGTAGATCGACTTTTCTTACTTTAAAGTATATACATATATATATATATATATATATATATATATATATATATATATATATATATATATATATATATATATATATGACTATTTATACATACCGTGATTCATATACAATACAAACGTCCTTTATATATATATAATATATTTTATATATATATGTTATATATTTTAGTTGATAATATATATATGTAGTTGACGCACTAACATTGCCGAGGGTGGGTACTGATTCTCTCAGCTAGCACTCTGCTCGGTAACATATATGAAAATATATTATTTCTCGAGGTAAGAGTTTGAATTGATATTAGCCGTTTGTAGCCATATATGAATCACGGTGATGTGATAAATAGTCATCCGATCGGCCATTGAACAATTACGGGTGAGTTGATGGAGATGTTATTATATCTCTTGTGGCCGACAGAAATTCAGTCCTGATTCCTCGTCCGTCGCTGGTTGATTCGGGACGGTGGGCTTATTATCAACTAAAAATTCCCCTGTAGGTCATATATGAAAATATATTATTTCTAGAGGATATTAACCTTTCTGAATATATATATATATATATATTCTTATATATATAAAATAAACTAACTCTGCTGGCCCGCGTTCCATTCTCCGATCGGCCATTGAACAATTGTTAATCAGCTATAAGTGGTCTGGTTAAACTAGGTAACCAATAGTTCTTAGCCACGTAAAATAAATTTATGTTAATGTCAGTGGTCTGTTAAACAAATGTATACTTAATTTATATATATTTATATGTATTATATATATATATATATTTATATGTTTATATATATATATAAACGCACTCAGTATACAGCATATGTATTATATAATATATATGTATATACTTATATATATAAATATTGTATATATATATATATATACACACACACACACACACACACACACACACACACATATATATATATATATATATATATATATATATATATATCAACGAACTCAGCATACAGCCCAAAACTGTGCAGTAGACGGTCTTGTTAGGGCTTAAGTAAGGCTATGAGAATAGATGCTTGGGCACCAAAAGTGTAAAAACCCACTCCCTCCATCCTTTCACGGGAAACATGACCGTGAGCTTATATCTTACTTGGCCGTTCTTTCCATAAATCTGAGGAGCTATCCACCTGTGGACGTTTTTTTACAAAAAGCTGTTGAGTTTCAAAGGCAAATTTCACACACGCTCACTCACACACACTTGTTATACATATATATACTCATACTATTGCCTTTAAAATGTATACATCTTTCTGTGATTTTGATATGTTATGATGTGTTCTGTGTAATGATAACGATTGTTGAAATATGGTTTATAGTGTAATTTTAGATCTCACAAGAATGAATGATTTAGATGACTTAACAGCGCAATTTAGATTAATAATAGTTTTTTGATAATAATGTAGTATATGATCGTTTATTTTGTCTCTCAGCCATATGCGTTCTGCGAATGCTTTGTTTTGCTTTGATAGTCATCGCGAAAGATAACGCGTTGACAAGCGAGAGGTAACAGTCGAGTCGTGTAACGTTTTTGTCTCATACGAGAAGAAGACAGGATCCGAATGATTTCACAATGTTACATGTATTGTTCTGTTCTAAGATCAATGGAATTATTGCACCGAAACACATGGCAATTGCATCATGTTTAAGATTACATTGCTCTGATCACATGTTGTTCCAACGCGCTAGCCTTGACCCCAAAACGTTTTGCTCAGGAAGTGACGTCATGTTTCTTTTCTAGAATGTTCCATGAAAGTTTTGCTCTTTGACTGGAGATAGGATTATTTTCTTTATAAGACTGGATACTGTGCTTGTTACATTAATTGTATCTCCCCTCTCTCTCTCTCTCTCTCTCTCTCTCTCTCTCTCTCTCTCTCTCTCTCTCTCTTTAAAAGAGAGTTATTAACAACAAATATTTGTGTGGTCATTGATATTAATCTTAGCTCTTGAGATCTGACAGTAGTAGCAAAAGTGTATATATTCGTAACGGCACCTATCAAAAGTGTTTTGTGAATCTCAAGCAGCTGCATTTGGGGTGGTTTTGTGAAAGTTTTCGCAAGCTTGTGTAAGTCAAGTGAATTTTACTTATTATTACCATGGTATATTAAGGTATATTAAGGGATTTTTGCCGTAATGAAATTGTTATTGGTAAATCTTTTGTGTATTTTTGTGTGTTCTTGTGTATGCAATCTCTTAATTTTTCACATTTTATATATTGGTGATTTAACATTGATTTACTTAGCATTTTAAGTATTTCTTGATAATTTAACATTGCATACTTGATTTAATTTTCATTAACTTAATTTTCTTTTCAAATCTGAAGTATTTCTGAATAGTTTAAATTTTGCTTGATTAATTCAATTTCTTGATAAATTAACCCTTGTAATTTAATTCAAGAATTAATTCAATTTTGTGTTGATTTCAAGTAATAGTAAAATTTTTTTCAGATTATAAATTTTGAATTTAAAAATAAATTTTTGAATTAGTAATTATAGATAAACATGTTTTGTTCCTTTAGTTTTTTGAATTTAAAAACAAATTTTTGTATTTAAAATGTTTAAAAACAGTTTTTCATTTATTGACCACTTTTTCAGTGCTTCTTAAGGGAAAAATAAGATTATCATTGAAATATTGAATAAAGGGCATCACTCCATCAAACAACTTTAACGTCTTAATTCACTTAGTGATAAAACATGTTTATTTTGTTCACAGTTAAGTTTTGTCAATAAATGAAGTTTTGAAACATTTTAAATACAACCAAGGAAACAGTTAATAGTTGTTTGATGGATATATATATATATATATATATATATATATATATATTACTTTAGTATAACGCATATATATGTGTGTGTGTGTGTATAATATAATGTACACATATATATAATACATATATATCTGATAATTTTATCAGTTCATCTGTAACGTTACTGTTAAGAAAAATTGGCACTTAATTTTACCGTTCTGATGAATAAATTAAATCATCGTATTTAAGACTCAAAAGCCCAAGATAATTAGCATGGAGAATTTATAGTGCTTAATGTTGACAATATGTTCTTGATAGAATAGTTACATAAATTTTTTAAAACGATATTCTTGATATCGTTCTTTAAACGCATTGATCTAGAAACCATACATTTCCGCGAATCCTTTTCCAACTATTCTGCCTCTATTTTACAATTATCATTAATAACCAAATCTATTTTTTTGTTTTCCACTTTTATGTAAGTAATTTTCCATCGCCCAAAAAAACGTTCCGAAATGCCTTTAAGTACATTATCCCACCAATAAAAGTTGTGCTATTTCAGAGTAAACAGAAAAAATTGTTATTCCTCTTAAACTATGATCCCCAGCCACGAAAAGAATATTATATGATAAAAATGCTGGAGAATCTCTTATTTATACAGAGACCTTTTGAATTATAAACCAAAAAGAACGGATTAAATTTATTTTGAATTTAGAGCAATTAGATCATTTATTTTTATTGTATCTTAATTAATATAGAAATAAACTAATGATACATTATATTTAACATTTGTTACAAGAAAGCTAAAACGCAAAGATAAGACAATTCTTTGTCGTGTATGAGATTGCTATTCTCCAGTTTGTTTTATCAGTATATTTTAATCATGGAGTCGCGCTGTAGTTTGGGTCTATGAACCACCTGAGATGCGTCTGCCAAGACCTAGATGAGAAATGTCTAAGTACTTTTTAACGAATCAGAAAATAATTACTAATTTTAGTCATTCTTTTTATTTTGCGGTGCCAAACGTGAATTAATTATCAAGTACGCTACGTCTATTGTGTTATCAGCATAAATGTAGCCTATTTGCTAGATATTTTTTCTACTTTTGACCACAGTTAACTTGAGTCAAAGAATCAAAAGCCAATTGTGATTAAATCTTACAAAGTATTTTAGTTTTATTGTCAGTTCAGTGGCACCTTCTTGTTATGCTACTTCAGTCTGATAACTAAAGAAAAAAGATAGCTGAAAAGTTTTGCTACTTGAAAAGGCTACTTAACGAAATTGTTTTTACACGAGCGGTTAATGACTTTGCGCCAAAATCTCTCGCGCTAAAAATGAGACAAGTGAAAAGTGCGCCAAAAAAAGTCTGTGCGACAAAACATCAAGGGCAAAAGTTTCACCAAAAAGTCCTAGTCTCAAAACTGGACCTCATCAGGAGGGGAAGATGGACCGTATTCCTCTTCACGCCACTTTATTTCGAAATCATGCCCAATTTCCCTTTATCATAGCTGCTATAAGTAACTGGGGGAATTCCTTTCAACCGGAAAAAAAGTAATTCACTAAATTTCATCCTCCTGAAGGAATATCTACAAATAGACACTGTTACCAACACTCAAAACTATCACGTTTTCTGACGAGGTGACCAGATGTTACGTTTTCCATTAACACTTTAAAAAATATCCAAGTATGGAGTTTGCTAGAGAGATGAAGAAACAAATTATCATGAAAAAATAATAAAAATTCTTACGATTTGAGCTAAATTTTTCCAGACACAGAAATACTTTAATTGTACTGATTGACGAAAACTGGAATAATAATATACTCTCTTGGTATTACCGATAAGGAAGATTTTTAACATTTTTGGTTTTTTAAAAATTTTGTGAGATAAATTAAATTTTTTATATTCATATGATAAATTAAATATCTATTAGATACTACATACAATCGTTGATCTGAAGATGCATGCTTGAAATCTAGCTTGATAAATACTGAATTATTTAATTGATTTTAGGGATAAAAAGTATTAGCCATTTTTCAAAAGGGCCGCAAAATGACTCCCTGATAAGTGACACACCCCAACATATTGTTGTATACTTGTCCGATAAGTTTTTTATGATGGCAATCTATTTGTTTTAAGCCATGGTGATAAAAAGTCTTATAAAATACCACATATATAAAGTGATTTCAACCTAACACTCACCCGACTAAATCTAAGAAGAGCATCTGCAAAGTGGAGAACAATATAATCCATTCTTTGCACAATTACACCTTCCACGACCTCATTTGTTCTCAAATCCACATTTTGTCAATTCCCAGTATCCTGTATAAATGGGTTCAGGAGCAGTCCAGACTATTTTCAATTTGTTAACTTCTGTTGATCATCCCTACTTGGGATGACACTGAAATTTCTGGCTGTCCGAGGACAAAGGACAAATTGGCATATGTAGTGTTTATGCTCTGGACTTTGGTCATGCAAAGACATCAAAGACATCCAGCATTGCGTTATCCATGGAAGTAGCTGTACTTACCTGGTTAAACGTGGGACCCACATATTTCTCTAGAACTGGTAGATCAAACTCCGCAATTTCAGATGGGTATTGACTGAGTTCTGCAAAGGTGGCTAATGCTTTACAGAAGACACTCCATGTCAACCATTTTTTTTTTTTATTGCCACTGAAGACTGCCACAGCATTAGACCCAGTGAAAGTGTGGAAAACATCTCCCTTCCGATTGGTTTTCTCTGGCCCTTTAATGGAAACAAAATCCTAAATAAGAATCTACCAGGTTTGATACCACTGCCAAATACAACCCACATTTCTTTAGACCTATCTTTGTGCATTTGGGCAAGGAATGAGGACAGGTGTGATGGTTACTACAGAAATGTACACGGCAACATGTTAATCACTCAGAGACTTGTAACCCTCCCTAACTACATACGAGGCATGTAAGAATATTCTGTGTCGGTTTCCTCAAGAGTGCAACGAACCGATACGCAAAAGCAAAATTCACGCCAAATTTCATGCTTGCGCTCCAGTTAGCGTACTTTTCTTATCTGAAAGGTAATTGTTCCACTGTCGCATTTCACTAATGTACAGGTAAGAATCTTTCATAATATTGGCTACAATACCTAAAATTAAAAAAAAAAAAAATCTGACACCCTTAACACGTCAAAACTGATTTAATGTGAGAGATTTCCTAGCGTTAAACGCAGACAAGAGCAACGCACGTAAAGGACCAAAGGTAGGAGAACCTCGATCCTCAACTGATCGACGGTATTGTAAATAGAGGTATAAACCTAAGAAACGCCAGTAGCGTATAAAGAATAATAAAGATAAAAAGAACTGGACTGCTTCCTTCTCTCATAAGATTATGTGCTGATTCTAACTTCGCTCAGGAATTGTTGCCATGCAGTTGTCTCGAAACGGAAGGGGAAAGCGTGTGATTTACTTCGACAGGATGTGATTTGCTTTGTTTGTGAGGAATAAGGAGGCTCCGTTTTCTGTAATAATATGCCGAGTACGTAATCATCAAACATGATTCTTTACAGCAGTTCACACACCTGCTCACCGAGGAAGTTTACAAGCACCCAGCGGTTGCATAGCACATTACCTTAAGTGGGAAGATTACAAGCAAGAAAAATGACGCGATATCCTAAATAGCCCACAGGATTTGTGTTGTGCAGAAGCACAGGAGATGCTCGTAATGAATGAACTCGTGCGAGATATACAAAGAAAAAATGTGAACGTATGAAGTCAAAATGGAAGGATTACCTTCATAAAGTATAAAACTTAGGAGGAATTTTAACTCGCGTTCAGCGACGTACGGTGTTTCATTTGTAAAATATAAGTGCTGCTGCTATACGTCAGTCTGTATTCCTAAAAGTTGTAGGGATTCCTTTTTACATTTTTAAAAGACTCATTTTTTCTATTACCGAGTTCAGTCAAAATGAATGATGACGTCACATAAATGATGTTTTGATCGAGGGGACACAGCAACCGAGGGCAGTCCCCCTTTATTGCGGCTTCTTTTAATCTTTTCATTGCTGCCAAAACGTCTGCAAAATGTCAATAAAGCGTTTACTTCCCACCAAGTACAGTTAAAATATATGTATGTATATGTGTATATATATATATATATATATATATATATATATATATATATATATATATATATATTGTATATACATATATATATATACACGCATATATATAATTATTATATGTGTGTGCGTATTATCGGAAGTAATTGCAATATCCCCTTTATACCTCCCGCTCTTTGCTCTTTTCCTGTCCATCCCTTCCATGCTTTGATTTGCAAACCTACTTGCAACATGAACTAATGAGTATTTCACCAGAGCTCATTTCTGGTTATGCCATCTACTTTGTCGTGAACATTCTTGCAAACTAGTATAAGACTAACAAGAACATGCCGTTTGATCCTGCAACGAAAAAAAAAAATCTTTTCAGGCGTTCACCAGCAAAAGATGGTGTTTCTCCTTAGCCACAAAAAAATGGAGTCCCACTTCTACTAGTACAAAGGAAGGCTTTGAGGTATTATGATAAAATTCATGAGTAGTGCACGATGAATATTTTGCGACATGCAAAAAAAAAAAATTCGCCCAACCCGCCCGACGAACAACCCATCCTGCAATGTGGAGACAAACCATTTCCGACTGTCTATAGTAAAAAGACATTGTTTCTGTTTCACCACAAAAAAAAAAAAAAAAAAATGAAGTCTTACAGGAAACTAAATCGAGGCAGGTCTCAAGCCCATGTGCTAAATATAACACTGTGTGACAAGTGGTTTGCACTCTGCACCTGCAAGCCATGTCACGGATGCCCGAAGAACAATGTGCATGTCCACTAGCGCAGCACAAAATCACATGAAACCAAAATTCAAAATTCCACTGTTCTACCAAGCTCTTGGATGAAGTAGCGCTCGTTTCTGTTTTTGCCGGGGCAACCGGAGTGGCGAAGTATGCATGAAATATGTCTCCTCTGAAGCATGTCACAGCTGAGTGTCCCAGCTTGATGTATCCACCGGACATTTTAAACTGATTGCCGCTATTACTGAGTTGAAAACAGACCCACCTTCTGCTGCCTAGCCCACAGCAATGGTGCCTAGCTAAAATCCTGTATTTACATTGATAGGTACCTCAACACACCCATTGGGGTATTCCTTAACAGTGCAGCAATTGGGTTACGTCCCCACAAGATGAGCATCTCACAGACTATACGATGAGGAACACATCGTGAACTGCCGAACGTGTGACAATGAATAATTATGAATGATAAACAATCATGAAGAAACAATCTAACACCTCTACATTCGATGATGTACCTACCACATATTTCATACATTTTACGTGGCATTTTTTCTTGTTAATAAAATGAGAAAACAGACGAAATTCAAACTTTCTGCCATAAGGAGAGAAAAGTGTTAAAAAAAGGCTTGAAATTTAAAATTTTAGTTTTGTGGATTGGCTATTGCCTAACGTCGCAAAACGCTAGTAGATGAGGTGGGAGTAAAAAATGAGAAATTGTAGGACTATAATTACTCTCAATTACTTTTTCTTTCAAAATCGTAAGTAATAACATCATCAGAACAATTTAATGAATTAATGTTGTATTTAAACTTCATAAAAAAAACTGTCATTGTTGCATAGCGGACCAAATGGAGCGTTGGTTTTAAAATAAACCTGACTGCTCAGGTTGATGAATCATGCAAAAGATAATAGCTAACAATTAAAAGAAAAATAGGAGGAAAAATATCAAAAGCATGGCTATTTTCTAGATGACCATGATACTTTGGAGAGCATTATTCACTGAGATCTTACAATGTAGGTCATTCCATAAGATATCCAAGAACTTTGCTGAACGTGCTTGCACAACAATTAAGATTCACAGCTACGTCATGTAGTCTCAATACTCATCTTTTATAAATTACTTCGCTCAAATCCAGGTGAAATTGAGTTGTATTTTCTTGACTTTCATCGTTATTCATTCAATAAAATTTTGATGCTAACTTGTGCTTGGATATTAATGAATTACAAGAATAAAGATGAAAGAATATTGTAAAGTTTAAATCGAGTCAAAAACAGTATTCATTATTATCAAGAGTTAGCCAGTGACTGCGAAAGAATGACTATGATGAAATATCACAACGCTAATATGTCAGGGCTGGACTTTCTTCACGATAGTTATGATAATAGTTTTAAAGCTCAGTAGTTCAGAAAAGCAAGATAAAAGAGAACAAACGGTAATTTTCTGACTGGCTGACAGTATTTATTAGTAAGGTAAGGAGCAGAGATGATATTAAGTTCATGGGTACAAATTACAAACTCCCAAACAACTGGACATTGTTCGACCCATTTGACACAGGCACTGAAACAGAGTTCAGTGCTGTAATTGCCAAACAAACTAAACTACTGTATTGAAATTTGTTATTCCATACGTATGCTAGTCGTATTTACCCATGTCATTTATTTTGAATTAGCACTGAAATAAATGCTTACCCATCATGGTAATGTGAAGTGCTTTCATTTATTTCGATTTATTTTTGATTTATTTATAATATATATATATATATTTATTTTATATATATATATATATATATATATATATATATATATATATATATATATATATATATATATATATATATATATATATATATATATATATATAATAAAGGATGATAACATCTATTTTGTGAAATCACCAGAGGAGGAAAAAAAATGAAAATAAGTCTTAGATGCCTCTTATTCATCTATTTAATGCAAACTCATAATGCAAACAGCAATAGATTATGTCACCTCGCACCCTGCCTACATAGCATAAAAATGATGAAAAAACTGCAGTATAGTTAATTGCCTAGCAAGTGGATTGACCAACCCATCCTTGCAATGAGGCTACTCCACATTTTAAAATGTTATTACTGTATTACCTAACATTCTTGTCTCAGATTCTGTAATACTTCGCTTAGGGTATGTCATCGCAAAATGCAATCCCTTTTGAATACCTCTATCTTTAGGCTTGCTCAATGCGATTTATATATAAAAAAATACACCAGTCGATATGTTCCCTCTCCGGACACATTATGTGATCTTTTCAGTGATTATCCAGTGATTTGACGCTATGTTCCGCACAGAATTTATCACAACCAATACAAGTGATCTTACATGCACAGCTTGGCTTAGAGATTCTTAATTAAAAGTACTCCGTTAGACATTTATACATAACTGGAATGGTGTGTTTCTTTCAAAACGAAGGATTGTTCACTCTAACCATATTTACCAGAAAAGAATTCACCCAAGATATGGACTGAATGGCTTCACCAAGCCCTTTATCCTATTTACTATTGGGAATCAGTTAGCAAAGGAGAATCCCTTTATTTTACTGAAATTTCTCAATACTCATTTCTTCAGCAGTTCCAACAACACCACCGGCATGGCCTGTGGTAAATCAGTGATCATTTGTTGCATATGCAATTAAGAATGAATACATATGTGCCTACACATAGGGACATACAAACACCTCACAGCCATTCAGGTGAAGATGCCAGTTGTTCAAATAAAAAGAAAATTTCTGTACCCTAGGTTTATAAGAAAGGTCTACGTATAACACTAAATGGTTTATACACACACACACACACACACACACACACACACACACACACACACACACACACACACATATATATATATATATATATATATATATATATATATATATATATATATATATATATATATATATATATATATAAGCAAAATGAAACTGATAGACAAGGTTAAAACACGCGAACTAGTTATTGGGTCCTATTTCTTTCAAGAATTCTAAGTGATCTGTGAGGCGGGACAAAACGTTGGTCTTCTTGAAGGATATCTTGAGATTCGTTATTCAAAATGGTAGTTTGATCTACACACTCGGAACAGGCGAAGGGTTGTTACCAACGTTATCAGACTGAAGAAGGCGATACACATTTTTAAAGTTCTTAAAGCTGGCCCTTTTGCAACTCTCTTCACTTAAAAGTAAATTATCCGTATTGTCAGTATTTCCATAAAAGGTGTCAGTACTTTTATCAATAATTTTGCCTTTTTTGAAATCAATGGCATGATTCGCCTCCCAAGTGTGCCTAGCAATGGCCCTGTAAACATTACCCAAATGGCAAGCTGCAATATGTTCGGGTTTCCTCTGGTCAAGGGAACAACCACTTTCTCCAGTATAATATTTTTCACGGTTTTCACTCCGGCATCAATGTTTGGTTCTCTACAACTGTTCTTGGCCATTTTCTTTCTAAGAGTATTAGGGTATTGAAAAACTACACTATGCCCATGTTTTTCTTGTCTAAGATTATTTGAGATTTTTCCCTGGTCACAATTACATGGAAGGGGAACGGATTTAAAATCAGTAGTTGGTCAGTGTTTCCGTGGATTGTAAAACATTCTCTTGGCTCTAGAAAGACATTTGTCAATAAAAAAAAAAAAACTTTGGGGAACATAACTTCTTGAAACTTGTAGTTAAAAATTTGATTTCCTGGTCAATGAATCTAGGGTCACAATCTCGAAAAGCTCTAAAAAAAACATTTTCATTCATGGTATGAATGACATGTATGTACGTATTTGTTGTGTGAATACTTATCCCAGTGAACAACCCAGTCTAAAAAGGGCAGGCGATTATTGACTTCCCTTTCCACTGTAAATTAAATGGGAAGAATAAAACGATCGTATTCAGTTGTGATAAAAACTTATCAAAACATTCGGCATCGTCCTTATGAACAATAAAGATGTCATCACGTCTTACCACTATAAAAGGTGTCAATCATTTGGAAGTTTGTCCACAAAAAGAATTTCGAAAAATTCCATACAAAGATTAGCTAAAACAGGCGAGAATGAGGATCCCATTCCAACTCCTGCTTATTTTTTTTTTTTTTTTTTTTTTTTTTTTTTGCTAGAAACCGCCTCGAACTCAAATATGGTATAATCTACGCAAGTCTTTGTGAGCTCAGACAATTTATTGACATGAAAAGGCGGCGTAAATTTTCATTCTTCAGTAATTTTGACCAAACTGACCTTTACAAAATCAAGTGGTACATTGGTGAATAATAGCCTAAGACGATGTCCAGACTGTACATAATTCCATCAAAATTTTTACGTCTAATTCTATAATGAAATCAAGGTTATGTTTCAGATGTGCACGTGATATATTTCCCACTAAGTCGCTTAAAACCTCGGCTAATCAGGAAGTCCAATCAGCTCATTATCTATTTTTACAAATACATTTCGTCTTCCGTAGTTCATTTAGTTTGCCAATATAATCGTTCACGGGACACAAAAGTAAATTTATTACTGTTACCGATAAATTTAGAAATCCATTTTCTACACCACAATTAGGAAACAATAGAAAACGATTTTAGTCATGGCTAACTTATCTAAATTAATTTTCACTTAAAAGTATTTTTATTCAGTTACAGATTATTAAAACAAAAAAAAAAAAAAAAAGTACAAAATATGTAAGGTAAGATATGGTGTCTATCGCTGGTGAGTAAATCGAAAGCAAAGTCGTAAAAATAAATTCGACTTAGAGGTAGAAGACAAAAAGTGCCCTGTCCAGAGCTCTTGGAGTTTGATTATTCCTTTTTTCGGTTCCCAACCGGAATAACTGCTAAGTTCCCTGGCGGTAAATTTTGCTCCTTGCTATTCCAAGGGTGGAAACTCTGCCCTTTAGTAATTACAAGCTTAACTTTGAGACCGGCAATTACTGCTGCAAATTGGTTTTCTGTCTGATGCTAATTGTGATAGATAGTGAAAATAAAAGATTCACCCTTCAAAGGCAAAGGCAAGCGACCGTGGAACGTCCTTTGTTCTCTAAATTTATAATTGCAAGCGGAGGAACTTTTTTTCCCGTCATTCTTCACAAAATGAAAAATTATATCCTGTTGATATAGAATAAACGAGAAAGCGTTACGTTTGAAATGTTTGAAAGTAAATTATGACTATTTCATAGCAACGTTTCTGGAACAGCTATTTTTTTTTTTTTTTTTCATCATAGATGATCAAATAGTATTGCATTAAGCAGTATGATTACCAGGCTGGTTTATTGTATCTGATACGATGTAAAATGATGTCAAATATTATTACAGAACTGAGAGCACATATAATTTCTAGATAGAGAATGATACATGAAAAAGTGGCGAATGACACCCAAAGACCCAAAAAGGCCAGGTTTATTCCAGGGAACCCTATCGCGGAAAACCCGGAACTCGTGGAACCCTCAATAACTTTCTTATTTTCAAAGATATTTTTTATACTGAAGCATCGCTGTATAGGTAAAGTTCTCAGCTTTAAGTTGATGAATCATTTAGTTGGTTTTTATATGTAAACGGCGTTTAAGCCCAAATAATAATTAACGTATGTCTAGAACTGCGTAAACTGCTATTTGAAGAAACCCCAGAACTCAGGAACCCTCAATAACTTTCTTATTTGTAAAGATATTTCCAGTGTTATGGCATCGTTGTAAAATTTGAGAGGCCTATATCATTTGTTGGTTGTTATTAGCGCATTTACACCGCGGTCATTTAATACGCATAAATATGTCCATGAGAAGTCGGCTCGAAAAAAAGTTCTGATAGATTTGGATGATAATCGAACAAACTTAAGTTCTATCACGGAAGAGGATACCGTTTACCAGATGCCCTTAATCAGTCGTCCCAGCTAACACGGAACGTATCTGCAACGTTGCAGACAAGTCGTCAGTAGGTTGGTGGATGTTTGACATTTAGGGAGCGTTACTGCAACGTTGCAGCCATACTCTTAGTTTCTTAGTATGTTGATTATACTAGTAAAATGTACTTGCAATGTTGCGGCAAAGTTCCTGGGAGTCTACAAACTGACGTTAATGCAACTTAAATGCAACGTGGCTGTAACATTCCAACAACGTCCATTTGTTAGCTGGGGTCAACACCGGTGTTTTTAAAAAATAAAAACGAATTTCTGGAAAAGTCGGCCGCAAAAAAGATTCTTTTAGATTGTGTCGATATTTCAGTAAATTTAAGTCCAATCAGGGACGAGGCAGTTTTATCGGATAGTAGGTCAGATAATTTCAACCCCCAACACAATAAGTCTGCCCTATGGCTGAAATCTTTAAATCTTACTGAAACGGACAAAAAACTAATTACAAATACTGACAGGTGGTTAAATGATAATATAATAAATGCAGCTCAAAATTTACTGGCGGCCTCGTTCCCAGCAATTTTTGGCCTCCAGGATACAAAATATATACCGTATTTCATAGAACAAAAGGGTTTCTGGAAAATGAATACTAATTTAAAACTACAAGGGTCACCAAGCGCACAAATTCACCATAATTCACCGGTTATTATTGTTACAGTGCGGGGCAAATGGTGTGATTTATTTTGTTGACTGTGAAACCAAGCAGATTCAAATTCCACAGATTTACACAACTCTTACGGATCAGTTACATGTTCAGATTCTAGATGTCCAGCGTCAAACCAGTGGTTCCGATTGTGGAGTGTTTGCAATTACAAATCTAACTGAAGTAATATTTAACAGCTTTAAAGTGAATCTTTCTAAATACATGATATGATATACCGTTGATGCGGAACCATTTAATAACTTGTTTTGTAAACAATAAATTATGGCCTTTTCTAGAAGAGCCGAAAAATAGTAGAGTTAAAGTTTACTGCACCTGCAGATTACCTGACATAATTAATGGCATGATAAAATGTGGAAATAAAAAATGTAAAATAAAATTATTTCATAAATATTGCGTAAATGTACATGAACCTACATTTAAATGGTTGTAAATTTTTTACTTTAAATAAAGAATATAAAAAAATAAATCACACAGCAACCTGTGACACATCAGTCACTTAAAAAACGTTTTTGTTTTTGTTACGCGTTGCACTTATTCCGACATTTACCCATGCAAAATTGTAGCCTATACTCATTTTGTACTTGTGTGTAATTGATTTTCAAGCGTGCTCTTTTCGACACCTCTTTCTTAGTCCACTCTCTAATTGCCATTGCTTCTTTAATATGCATTTACAGTAAAACCTCCCTTAAAGACCACTTCGATATAAATACCACCTCAAAATTAAGACCACATTTCAACCGACCGATTTAGACGAATAAAAAATGGTTTTGTGAGTAACGGGTTTTCTTCAAATATCAGTTTATGAGCTTCTAGAAATGCGCTAATCATTATTGGGGCTTCAAACGCCATTTGCTTATAAAAACCAACAAATCATACATCAAATTGAAGCTCAGAACTTTATCTTTACAACGATGCTTTAATATAAAAAATATCTTTAAAAATAAGAAAGTTATTGAGGGTTCCGTGAGTTCCGGGTTTTCCGCGATAGGGTTCCGGGGGATAAACCTGGCTATCCAAAAGTGTCCGTTGTACTATTTGGTTATGAGACAAAACATCATGGTTATATATATATATATATATATATATATATATATATATATATATATATATATATATATATATATATATATATATATATATATATATATATATATATATATATGTGTGTGTGTGTGTGTGTGTGTGTGTGTGTGTGTGTGTGTGTGTGTGTGTGTGTGTCGCCCATGATATTTTGTCTTATAACCAGATAGTACAACTTACACTGTTGGATATCATTCGCTATTTTTTCATGCATCATTCTCTATTTAGAAATTATATATGCTCTCAGTTCTGTAACAATATTTGACATCATTTTACATCGTATCAGGTACAATAAACCAGCCTGGTAATCATACTGCTTAATACAATACTATTTGATCATCTATGATAACAAATATTTCAAAAAATATTAGAAGCTGTTCAGAAACGTTGCTATGAAATAGTCATAATTTACTTTCAAACATTTCAAACGTAACGCTTTCTCGTTTATTCTATATCAACAGGATATAATTTTTTCATTTTGTGAAGAATGACGGGGAAAAAAAAGTTCCTCCGCTTGCAATTATAAATTTAGAGAACAAAGGACGTTCCACGGTCGCTTGCCTTTGCCTTTGAAGGGTGAATCTTTTATTTTCACTATCTATCACAATTAGCATCAGACAGAAAACCAATTTGCAGCAGTAATTGCCAGTCTCAAAGTTAAGCTTGTAATTACTAAAGGGCAGAGTTTCCACCCTTGGAATAGCAAGGAGCAAAATTTACCGCCAGGGAACTTAGCAGTTATTCCGGTTGGGAACCGAAAAAAGGAATAATCAAACAAGAGCTCAGGACAGGGCACTTTTTGTCTTCTACCTTTAAGTCGAGTTTATTTTTACGACTTTGCTTTCGATTTACTCACCAGCGATAGACACTATATCTTACATTACATATTTTGTACCTTTTTTTCAAATAATCTGTAACTGAATAAAAATGCTTTTAAGTGAAACGTAATTTAAATAAGTTAGCCATGACTAAAATCGTTTTCTATTGTTTCCTAATTGTGGTGTAGAAAATGGATTGCTAAATTCATCGGAAACTGTAATAAATTTACTTTTGTGTCCCGTGAACGATTATATTGGCAAACTAAATGAACCACAGAAGACCATCCTTCCATCTTTAGGCATATATATATATATATATATATATATATATATATATATATATATATATATATATATATATATATATATATATATATATGTGTACATGTGTATGTGTGTGTGTTTGTGTGTGTGTTTATATATGCTATATATATATATATATATATATATATATATATATATATATATATATATATATAGTTCTTCTGCTAATTTACATTTCAATACCACAATATAGATATCATCTGAAAAAATGTTTTCTGAATTATGTACACATAGTGGTCGCTTATAGGATAAACAGGAACATGCCAAATATTTGAGAGAATACGAATATTTATATAT
>NC_089744.1:6440000-6452500 GCF_040412425.1 Macrobrachium rosenbergii
AATTGAAAGGCATCTCAAGTTAAAGGAGTGCAATGGCGAAAATGCTTTTTTTCTGTTGTTTTTAACGGAGTTCTCGTTTTAAGGGGAACCTCTTTTTAACGGCCGCTATAAACGAACTTGTTTTTGCGTGGGTCTGGCAGCTGAGAATAACAGTAACCGGAGACTCCCCCTGCAACATGACGCTGTTGACAGATAGAATAAAGGGACAGAAAGATAAATTGGATGCCCCGGGAGCGCTCGTGCCAAAACAAACACACGAAAATAAACTACGTGTGTCATTTGTTACTTCTTTTTTTTGGAGGGGTCAAGCGGAGGGAGCGGCTAGATTTCTCATCCGGAACATAATAGAGAATAATACAAAAGAGTGAAAATAAAACCCTAAAACGAAAATGCACACAATACCAGGAAATCCTAGAAATTTCAGTGAGTCAATAGCACTTGCTTTAAGGAACAGAAGGTATACGAAACATGTATATGTTAAATTTTGGAGTTCTCAATCTTTTGCAGTATTGCAACGTAAGAAGAATGAAAATTAAAAACGATTGTTCTAAAGTTGCAGATAATTTGGTCTGAGTATCATATGTACTGTAAAAACAGTAATATTTAAATAAATTATTCATTAATTTGAGTATGACACGTACCCAACCATTCATGTTACCTTTGCCACTGGGATAATTTCCTTTGTATGAATAGGATTATTTCATTAAAAAAATAAAAAATTTTATATGTTTGCTGCTACCGCGGTGGCAAAAAGCATTCCTGCCTGGATTCTGCTGACTTAGAAGTGCCAAAGGTTTGCATTTGCATTCACAGTATCCCAAGACAAAGGAACGCTTAGATGAGGGGTTTTATAGACTGACCTTGTGCTGAGAGATTGAATGACCTTGACACCCGCAAAGCAAGGGTTTTGTTGAACAAATCGAGGCGGTTAAAGCAAAACTTAAAACACAGCATCGGGTCTTGGGAGCGCCCCCTAAAAGAACTAAAATCTATATTCTTGATTGCAGATATTTAAGGTTTTGTCCCAATATACAGACGCATTTGGAATATTTTCAGAGTTATTTTTGTAAGATTTAAGCTGTTAATTTATTTGTTGTTATTTTCTTGGTTGCCGATTTTGAAAGATCTGTGCAGCATTTCTAAATTATCATTAATAACCTAAGACAAGTAAAGAAAAAATAACTAATAATCAAAATGTTCAAATATGGATATGAATAAAATATTTACAAAAATTATAGTTTGAACTATTTAAGAAAATTTTACTTCCGTAATAACAGAGATTTTTTAACTGAGATTTGGTTCCACTTAGATTAATTACTTTGGTTAAAAATGGGGAGGCCTTTAAGTTCAGGAGTATCCCTTCTGGTGTAAAAGAAATTACTTATAGATATTGTACTTTGAAGTTTATTGCGGATGTTTCTCTAACAAAATTTTAAAAACCTACGCATGAGAGTCTTGGGTTCATATAACTATTGTACTCGATCTCCTCACTTGGCGTTCAGGAAGCCGCACATCTCTCGGTTTTGTTGTTTACGTAGACCTCAGCTTCATAACAAGGATCACTCTTTTTTTTTTTTTTTTTTGTGCACCACCAGAACCAGTGCTGACAAGTGCTATATAAGTTTGAAAAACATTTTAGTATATATCTGAAATGAGACTTGTATAGGCATTCATCATTATACTCCTTCCAGTTTGGAAGAATGGTCTCCATAAAAAAAAAATGTGAACCAACGAAGTTAGTCAAAAAGGGGGGTCCCAATCACTTACACTGTTGACATGTTTCCGTTTCTCGAAGGAAACTCGCTATTATGGATACCCTTTCTTTCGACTTTGACCTGTTATAATCCTCTGTGGTATTCCCTGGTTTCCTTTTCCTTATATACAGCAGAGTTTAGAGTTAAGACTTCTTTTCTAAACGATAAGTTATTATCATGTATGAAGGTAAAGTATGTGATCGAAAATTAAATTAGTTTAGTTAACATCCTCTCTTTCGTTCGTCATGTCATTCATAATTTTGGAACGTTTTTTCACATAATCGACGTTTTCATTAATTGTATGGCTCATTGGTTTTCTTTTAATAATTAAGGTTTTTTTTTTCTTGTATTTTACACACTGCCAAAGTTTGTCACGGTTGTAAAGCACAGGGGTCCGTCCTTTAGTAAAAAGGGTTGGCCCGGAGATACTGACCCAAAACCACAATAATTGTTTCCTCACCTTAGGGTAAACGTAGATTTGGCAACACGTGAGGAAAGCAGTGTCACGTTTTCTTAATTAATATTTTCATATGCTACTTCAAGCAATATATTAATTTCAGTACTGACCTTAATTATAGTTACACGTGTTTCACAAATAAATTCTTCTTTTAAAGAATCATAAGGAAGTCTCTATTTGCCGATTTGTTAAATGAGGAAAATACGTTTGGCATCGCTGCTTAACCCTCCATACACCCTCTTTTGGCCAAGCACGCTCTACGAACTTCTTTTTTTATTTATAGTCATCCATGTGTCATAGTGTATAACATCAACATAATGCTAATCCTCATTGGGGTGATTTTTAATTTATTATGATAACTAAATAGTGCCCTCATGACTTTCCTACAAATTGAAGATACTCTGGCACAGAAAACTTTTTCAAACAATGCTGCATTAGACATTTTACTGAGCTCTACGAACTCTTTTCCATTATCAGCTCCATGTGATGTGTTCTTACCAGAAATGAAGCTAATTTTGTTTTCATAACACCGCTATCATCATTTGGCATTTCCTGAAATCGTCTTCATTAACTTCACGATCTGGGTCTTTAATCTGAAAAATATGTAAAAAAAAAATCCGCATCTAATCGCCAAAAATTTTTCATTCCACAGCAAGTTTCCTTCAGTTTCTTTTCCTTGTTATATCTTTCCATGCTTTACGTGGCTTAATGCCTTTTGAAAGGTCAGAATGTGTCCAGATAACTACTCAATACATAAAGCTCTGACAGACTAGTAGCTTTGTGGTTTGTGCCTCTGTAACGAGAGGAGTCTGACCTGCAGCTGCTACATTGCAATTCTTAAATTAATGAGGTTGCTATACTGCTTTAAGTTAAAGAAAAATAAAGAAACGAAGTATTAAAACACATGTACATGATATATATACTTGCTTATATACTCTCCCTGCTCCTTAATGCTTTAACGGTTTTTTAAAAGAGTGAACTTTTTTCACCACTTAAAATTTCAAGAGATCAATTATGCTCTGTCTGTTTGTCAAGGTACTGTACCATCCAAGTGCGTGGACCGACAGTGGACCTACAACCAAATCAACTTTCTAATACGAAGAGCAGACCACGTGATCACCACGCGGTCGATGTAAGCACAACTCTCATACGTCTTGTATACATATTTCTCTGTAACCATTATTGTCACATTCCATTCATTATCACCACTGTATGCATTGTTATGCCAGCTCTCCAATCATGTACATGTAATCTTCAACTGAATCTTCTGTATCAAACTGTGTGTGTTTCTTCTGTCCGTGAACAAACACAGACGCCTAAACTTAATCCCTGTTTCAGTTTGTCAGAGATTAGTTACTACGCTGCGGCTCGAATCAGCCAATAACCTCTATTAATATTCTGTACATTAATCAATAATAAACTAGAGAACAACCAGCTGGCATGTCAGTCAGTACCTTCCTTACAGTACCATCAAGAAACACGTCACTGAGATCTGAATTTCGAGTTGCGGTTTTGTGAATGCATTTTCAACCGCTTCCTTAACAATGAATTTTATTTGCTATTCATTATTTTAAATAACTCCGTACAAAATGTCAACTAGAACCAATACTTTTGCTGCCTGATGCCAAGGCTTTAGTAAGTATTTCTGGGTCAAATTAAAAAAATGAGTTGCCGCGGCAAAGTGGTTTAGATAAAAGAATACGCTATACCAACACCAATATAAGAGCATAAATTGATAGGTTTAGCTTCAATTAATAAGTTACAAACTAGGACGCAGAGCATGAATGAAAGTCCTCGGTGGATAATGATCCTATGCACCGTCCAGTAGTTTCATGGTATAAACTCTTATCGATTCAGCAAGTAAACATGTTTCTACAAAGACCAAAGTCATGTGGTTATAATGCAGGAAACTGTGTCCCAGTTTCACCGCAGTTAGGCTTAGGATATTGGTAGCCTAACAGTCACAGCGAAGGTCGCAATAACCAGTGGCAAATTGACAAAGAATAACTTTGAACTAAACAACTTTAGCGGACCTTAAATCATCAAAATTCCCTTTAAACAAATTAATTATCTGGGGATCTTCAAGGTGCAGAGTCTATGTGCTGGGCAGGGATACCCTAGAGCCAGCTTGGTACAACACACACACACACACATTATATATATATATATATATATATATATATATATATATATATATATATATATATATATATATATATATATATATATATATATATATATATATATATATATATATATATATATATATATATATATATATATATATATTTACCACAATTCCCTCTTCTCTCTGTCTATCTATCTATACAAACGTACATGTGTGTTCGTGTGTCTGTATAAAACAGGAATAAGAGAAAGGAAGAGTTGACCCCGATGAGGAAACCAATTTCATACCCATGTATACGTGATCCTCAGTCGTTATCTGTTTAACAAGTATTTTCAATGAATTTCCCGGAGGATTTGTAAGAAAACTGTTTAAACTTTAGGAGCTCATCGTGAACTACTGTAGGCGTGCAAAATTAGAAACTGCGCAGCAGGGCATTATCGAATAAAAGCACATTTTTTTTTTTGCGGGAAAGGACAAACATTTTGCAAAAAAAAATAAATTTTAAAGTGATGTAGATAGGCATTCATTCTTCGCTTAAACAGGGGAATAAAAGAGGTTACTCAGGTGTGAAACAGATAAGAGAAACTCCTCAAAAAGCCGAAAGCGTGCATGAGATTTAAACAGAGATGAAACATCTGTAATTAAGGTTGCTTTATCCGATGTTAATATTGCAATGCTTATTAATTTAACGGGTAAAATAGCGTAGTAAGAAGAAAGTTTATCATTTGCGTAAAATATATAGTTTTACGCTTATTGAAAAGTACTCATCTTTTTCGAAAATGCGCACAATAAATATATATATATATATATATATATATATATATATATATATATATATATATATATGTGTGTGTGTGTGTGTGTGTGTGTGTGTGTGTGTGTGTGTGTGTGTGTGTAATTCTAATAGCCACAATACCCTCTTAACTTCTCGAATTCTTCACGCTTTTTTGGATATGCTTGTAACTACGAAGCCGTGACATCCAAACACAAGAAATTGAAGAGACTTGTGATTTGCCGGTCGCGGGACACGAACCCGGGTCACCTTAACCACAAGAAGGGAAGGTCACGTTACTGTGATTTGCCGGTCGCGGGACACGAACCCGGGTCACCTTAACCACAAGGAGGTCACGTTACCTGACCACGACGTGACCTCCTTGTGGTTAAGGTGACCCGGGTTCTGTGACCGGCAAATCAATCTTCAATTTCTTGTGTTTGGATGTCACGGCTTCGTAGTTACAAGCATATCCAAAAAGCGTGAAGAATTCGAGAAGTTAAGAGGGCATTATTAGAATTACACAAGTATCTGGTAAAAGTGACCAGTAGATTTACATATATATATATATATATATATATATATATATATATATATATATATATATATATATATACGTTTACCTATTTACATTTTTCGGTTTTCCTTTCACATATTCCTATCTCCCTCATTGTTCCCATCACACTTATTCCCATTTCTGTCTTTATAACACCTGTATATGTTTCTTGTTTATCGATTTTGTCAAGTACTTATGTACTCAAGACTACATTTTCTATTTAAATTAAATATATATATATATATATATATATATATATATATATATATATATATATATATATATATATATATATAATGTATATATACATTTTTTTAAACTATACTGCAACGAATAAATTTATTTTATTTATAAGTGCCCCTGTAAGTGATGATAGACCGAGTAAATCAACATAAAATAATTTCGTAAATGGCAGCAAGCTCACACACACTCATAGCATTTATATCTGATTTCCTGTCATTCATATGTTAATTGCGATGTCAGTTAGGGAAAAAAGGGAAGCTAGTAAAAAAAAAATAAAACATTTAAACTCATTTACTACGCAAAGTGTATGGAATTGTTCTGAATCAAGAATATCTTTTTTCTACTGAGATGGTACTTGAAAACTTCTGTTAATGCAAAAAAAAATTTATATATATATATTTTTAAAGAATTCTACGCATCCATAGAATAAATAGAGTTAAATTGTCGAATAGAATTTTGAGTTGAAGAAAAAACAAAAGAAACAACTGCAAGGAGTTATATAAATACACAACACATCCTCTTGTGTCAGCTCTCAAGAGGTCTGAGTGATGAAAGCGATGCATTTAAAAAAATCGTTACCAAAGACATCACGAATTGAGGAATTCATCTCAAAATGATTCCGGAGGACCAAGAAGCGAAGTTTCATCCCGACCCCTGTTGTTCGTTTGAGTTATAGTCTACATAAACGGAGTTACAACTGCCATCAGTTTTTTATTGTTAGCAATCCTTCTCTCGGACATTAAACTTTAGGAGCAGGGAATTATCGTCTGTCGTCAGAGATAAAATCTTATTTTAAATACATCTTGGTGTTCATCATTCTGTAGTTGAAAACACCCCTTTTATGGTAATGCCTCTCCCCTCAACGTACATTCCACTTGGAAAAATATTGCTTCACCTGAGAGTTTAAAGATTCATATTGTTTATAACTGCAAGAGGTTATAAAGGATAAGATATTGCCTCCTCGCCTACTAGAGACATATTTTATAGGGTAACAACACGCACATATTTCAGGTCAAATTGGTTTTGTATTTCTGTCTAAATTGGCAGTAATTCGGCATGAATTGGTTGATACGAATATTGGGACTGTTCAAGTTAGGTCATACGTCTTCATGACCTGTCGTATTTCAGTTCGACAAAGTAAAAGTTTGGAGTGTTTATAGCAGGAGAGAGACGAAGTTTCTGGCCGTATTTCGCCGCTGGGAATTCCATTGCTGGAGCTATTGTTTGATTGTGAATGGGCCTGATGGCGGGAAGCGGCCCCCTGCGCCCTCAGGGCCAACAATCCTTTCTAAGGGTATATATTGATTGGGGTTCGAGGGCTTTATGCGTCAACTACCTTATCACGAAACGGAGGGTGCACTGCAAGTGGAACGTCATGTTGCTTTACAAGTGTGTATCAAGAAAAAGCGAAATTGATATGAGAAATTAACTTGACAAAGAAAAGGGATTTTTAAGTTAATTTCATTTACATTTTCTCCAAGAACAATACCGATTCACACTGTAGCAAAGTATCAGTAACAAAGCAGTAAGAATAGCTAGGCCATCGAGTTATATATAGAGTATTCCACTCAAAAAAAAAAAGACTTAACATGAAAACGAAAGGCAAATGATGAAAGATAAAGAAATCACTGGTTTAAGGATTTTTTGGCTATTAAGGGAGATGATCAAAATGTCATTTCCCGAAATATGATGCTTTCAAAGTACTTTTTTTATCCATAAGACTTTTTTGTCTATGAGCTCAGTAAGTAGGATTCATTTTTATATAATTAAATGCGGCTTTCGTAATGTTTGGTCTTTCATATAATAAATTACTGGAGGACTATGCAAAAAAAAAAAAAGTCTTGTGCTCCATTTTACGAGTTAAAAAGGCGGATAATTTAATGACTTTGTTTAGCCATGACCCGTCGGAATAGAAGCAAAAGAAGAGAGATGAAGAAGGGTTAACTTATTCCCTAAGGAAGTGGTGAATCAAATTCAATCAGAGTGGTACTGATTAAAACTGAATTGGTGGTTTGCAGAATGTTATGATGCTGCCTGTGATAAGAGGGGAATCTGCTTAATACTGAATTTATATTATATATATATATATATATATATATATATATATATATATATATATATATATATATATATATATATATATATATATATATATATATATATATGTGTGTGTGTGTGTATATATACATACATATATTTATAGATACACACACACACACACACACACACATATATATATATATATATATATATATATATATATATATATATATATATTTCAAAGTGAATTAAATTTTTACCCCTTTTAAAATGCAAAATTAAATGCACAGTTCTTCATAAAAACTTAGTAAGACAGTTCTCGGGCATGATATCTTTTGTTTCATGAAACAGCAAGTGTGAAATGAAGTACAAAGTTATATGGGAGAAATGATTACCTTAATTTTTACTGATAAGACAGTCGCAGTTTTAAGACAATTTAGTTACGAGTCACTGTAACCAACAAATGAAATGAGTTTCTGTTTGACAAGAGAAACACAAACAATTATTATACCAGTGAAGCAATTCTTGAGACCAAACAGTTCTGAATATATCAGTCAATCAATATTCAGATAATATTCTGTTTCCAATGGTTGCCTGACCAATAATTACGGAATGCAATGAATCTTTGCATGTTGTTTATATGCACTTATATTTGCCTATTTATACTGAGGCGTATGATATGGTGACCAGGATACGTAATTGTAATTCGAATGCATCATTCTTCGTGTTTTCATTCTCTTTAATACATAAAAATAATCACGAAAATATTTTACCAAAAAAATCCAAGTGGGTAATTATATACATTGATAATTGATATTAGTCTTTAACGTACATTGATAAATGTAAAATATTAATGCAAATGACAGGATAATTAAACGGTATGAGAATTTTGATTAATTATTGTTGCACAAGATTAAGTAAGAAAAAATTTGAAGAATTTGGTTAACAACTTCATTGTGTATTTGTGTGTGTGCGCGTGTAAGTGTCAAGACTTATTTGCATAATTTTCAATGTCGAGCCTTGACCTGTAATTGAATCTGTAAACTTATTCATCAAAACTGACCCACCATGACATTTTTCAAAAAAGTAATCCCTAAGGGTTTTTCAAAATTTTACGCTTTCATATATGGATTGCAGTTCCATTTTTTTTTTTAGCGCAAACAAATAATTATATAATTTTATACTTGCATTTTTCTTCTATGTTTCAAGATTTATCATAATAGATATAGGTGGATAGCTATAATTTAAAAAGATATACAGTTTCTCCATTAGCAATCGATAATGCCTGTTTTCACAGCACACAACAAAATATACCTTGAGTAACTCAGCAAAAATGCTCTCACAGAATATCATAAAACCGGGTTAAATTGATTGTTAAAGATATTTAGTAGAGTTCCCCCTTCACCATAAATTCCAGAATAGGAGCCTTCTTTAAAATGGAAACCATTTGCCAGGTAATGTTCAGTGTTTTGTCGCTGAATTCACTGACATGTCTTAACACAGTTTGCTCTTAATATTAAGATGTAACCTTTTTAAATATATATATATATATATATATATATATATATATATATATATATATATATATATATATATATATATATATATATATATATATATATATATATATATATATGTGTATATATATATATATATGTATATATATATATATATATATATATATATATATATGTGTGTGTGTGTGGGTGTGTGTGTGTGTGTGTGTGTGTGTGTGTGTGTGTGTTTTAAGGTTATTATTCATGGGTGATATCTTGATACAATTATGTTGTAATGAATTATTTCTCTAAATATTACGGAAATTCCGCATATTTACATAAATACATTCACACAGACATACATGCATGCATACATACATACATACATACATACATACATATATATATATATATATATATATATATATATATATATATATATATATGTGTGTGTGTGTGTGTGTGTGTGTGTATGTGTTAAGGTTATATATATGTATATATATCTGTATGTACATATATATAGGGAACTTCGGTAATATTTAGAGAAATAATTCATTACATCATAACTGCAACAAGATATCACCTATAACTGATAATTTCAACTTAATTTATTCGTGCTTTTAGTCCAATATCCTTTATATTTTCTGTTGTTATTATTTGCCAGAATGATAACCAAAGGGAGGTCACCAAAACAACATTCAGAAAGAAAAATAAGATAAACTGTCATATACAGCGACAGTTATGCTCCGGTAATAATTTTGTGATTACCCTTAATATAGGAGCATTGAGGGAAAAGAAGCTCTTTGAATGTAATGGATAACCTGTTTGCAATTAACCTTACCAGTTCATTAATGGTTACTGTTTCTTTTTTGTTGCTTTTCGTCAAGCTTCATTGTAAATGTACTAAAAGAATGAAAATATTTAATTGTTTATTCACTAATACAAGGTGAGTTGTTTAGTCTTGAGTATTCAATAGCTTCAACTTTGGTTGACTTGGATCTCTCTCTCTCTCTCTCTCTCTCTCTCTCTCTCTCTCTCTCTCTCTCTCTCTCTCTCTCTCTCTGGTGTAATGTTCCTTAATATCATCTTCCGCTGATTTTATTTTATATACACTGAGTGTTAGTAAAAGTAAATGGGAATTGCAAGTCATATCGTAGCTACAGTAATAAGAGGTCTTGCTTCTGGGGCAAAGAAAAATATCAAAATTAAATGTTAAAAGTGTCTAAAAGATAAAAATGTTTCTAATTTGACTTTACTGTTTGATACAGCAAAATCTAACGGCGAAGTCTAAGAACATCAAGAAAAGTATCTAGGTGCCTCCATTTTTTCCGTTTTTATATTTCAGTGACTTCTTTTATTTTATTTCAGGTGATATTTATTTTCTAGCGGATACGATAATAAAAAGGAAAACTTAAAATACAATAATATACGTCACAAGAGATCCTCAGATTCTATTAGAAATATATATCAGTTCCTGAGAATATACATATATATATATATATATATATATATATATATATATATATATATATATATATATATATATATATATATATATATATATATATATACATATGTGTGTACATGTGTGTATGTATGCCTGTATTTATGAGTGAATATCCCTTGACAAACTTGTCAGCAATCAAGCATAATCGACTAACTACCAGGTACAGAATTCACGCCAGATGAACAGGCCAATTGCAATAAAATAAGAATATGTTTAATTTTTTTCGAAAATAATATCTCGGCATATTTTTTCATGTAATACTTCGATGGAGAAAAAATCTTTTACTTCTGAGAAGCAATAATATACTATGAGAGTCAAACTTATATCATTTTCCAATTTTTAAGTGATGAAACTTTATGGCCCGCATAGCATTATACAGCAATAGAAGCATAAAGATATATTTTGATCTTAAACGACTGTAATTACTAGCACTGACGTAGTTCCACCTACACTTTTTTTTTACACTGTTATCGTTTATTCAAACTATATGAGCGAGTTCATATGAAGAGATAAAGCAAAATACGTTATAATAAAGGTTTTTATTATTTGGTCATACGTGCACTAGTACATAAATACATCAAGCAGGTAACGAACGGCTACGGTCGTTATGGTGGGAAAACAAAAATCTGTTAATTTTTATTAACAGTTACAAAAGGGAAGGCAGAACCCTCTTCTGGCCATGAAACGAAACAATACCTATGAAGGCGGTAGGATATATTTCTCTCTAAGTCCAGCAGACGAAATTGGGACAATTCCATTTTAACAATAGAGAGGGAGTGTTGGATATATGCATTGAACTCTTAAATACGTATCAGTTGTAAATTTGTACATTGCTTAGGAATTAAAGCAATTTACTTTTAATTTGAAAAATGTGTTTTTCATGTTGACTGAGTTTTTGGTCCCTATCTATAGTGGTCTTTCCCATCCTGACGTACCTGGGATTCCTACTGGGAAAGCATGATTTGTTTTATTTCCCCACCAATACAACACTTTCGTGTCATCAGCGAATTAACTGACGATTATGAAGAACAGATTTCGAAATAAGCTTTAGAGGCTAATTTCTTTGTGTAAGATCTCGGACTTTCTTCAGAACTATTATTATGAAAAATTCCATGATGGATAAACCAGAGTATACTATTTTGTTTAATTCTGTGTATTTTCTTAAAAATTCTGTTTATGCATACATTTTCTATATTCTTTACTGTTAGTTGCATATTTTTTCGTATCCAAAGAAAATCTACCAACGAAAGATCTTCTTCAAAAGAAAAACCACTCTCAGAGATATGTTAAAATTATTCACATGGGGTAAAAACGCCGACATGTTTTGTTTGTTAAGTAAAATAAGAATAAACAGACAACTATGAAATTGATTTACAAACGATTTTTCTTCCATTTATTTAAGAATCTACAGCCATTATGAAAATCTGAAGTGGTCGCTGCTAAGAAGTTATACTAATATGGTAGGAAGAATTTTCAAAATAAAAATAATTATTTCATTTGCATAAAAATGTTACTTTCTCAAACATCCCCAGACAGATTTATAGAAA